>NW_023339984.1:1056574-1056718 GCF_004916995.1 Morone saxatilis | reverse complement strand
CATCCTCTGTGGAACGTTTGGCTCTGTATGCAAACTGAAAGGGGTCCAGGGTGGTGGGGAGGATGGACTTGATGTGAGACTAGCCGTTCAAAGCACTTCATGATGATGGGGGTCAGTGCCACAGGGCGATAGTCATTGAAGCAG
>NW_023339984.1:1047809-1056531 GCF_004916995.1 Morone saxatilis | reverse complement strand
GCCTTGAAATGTGATGGAACAGCAACAAAACTGTTACTGGAACAATGAATGCATGAATAAATTAATTTGCGTGAAAAAAAAAACGTAATTGAATTATAATCCATTTTTAAGTTAATTTTCATTCTTTTGTGTTTGCTGCTGTTTAATTTTCCTAGAGCTCCTTGAGCTAAATCTCAACATTCCTCTGGGTTGATTAGAGGATCATTCGAATCGCCTGTTGCACAGGGTGTAGGGACTGACTCCTCAACAGTCACTGAGAACAGCTTGGTTATTCCCCTCTTAGTACCCTTAGTACCTGCATCAGGGTAGTTCATAGTGCCTTGTGCAAGAGTTTTCATGCCCTATGAGTACCTGCTGCCTGCAGTCTTATTTTTGTTTTTATTTCAGTTTATTAATCATCATATGCCCAATTATGCAGCCAAATAATTATTATGCATAGCTTGGCTAGCATTTTGATAATGAATTAATTATGAATTGTTTTTTATCGTACGGCAGCAGTTTTGACAGGTAACATAATAATTTGTTTCAGTGGAAAGAAAATTCAACTTGGTGCTACCATTTGTGTGAAGATGCATTTAAATTGTTTTATTCAGAAAAATTCTGTTCACACATTTTAAATAAGTTTGGAGAAATGCTGCATATGAGTGTAACTAATTAACTGAATGGGTTAACTTAATTACAATAGTTACTTATACTATTCAAGCTCATAAACTTAAATGGTTTAAGGCAATCAGTTCCCTTGAACAGTGTAAAAGTACTTATAAGATATGTACTTAACTTGTATTTTTTATTATGATATTAGAATTTATTATTGAGCTGAGACCTTTAGAATCAGTACCGCCACAAGCTGTCATAGTATTAAGAACACACCACCATTGGGATCCGCATCTGCATAATTTATCACAGTCCAGTTACATCTGTCTGATATCATAGCACTACTTTTTGTGCAATCTGAGAATTAGGGTATGAGTCAAATGGCTTTAGATAGATTACAACCCTGTCTTCGTGCAGTTGGGGATTTAAACACAACACAAAATGAACCACTGTCATGAATTAAAAATCAATATAGTGTTTTTTAAGAATCAATACAATATCACAAGACGTAATATCACCATATATTGATGATGTTATTCTGAATCCTCTTCTCACATGTTGGTGAAGGAGTTTTCCACAAGATTTTTTATCCTCAAAAACACCCAACCAGCATTAGGAGATAAAAAGCATTTTTGTCAATTTTCCAATAAATTAAATCACACAAAATTTCATCTTGGCATAACCTCAATAAACACATTTCTTCAGCATCTGTGTTCATGAGCACATATAATAAACCAGCTCTGCAGATGAAACAGGGTGGGACTGAAAGGAGCCATTCTTAAATCCACAGGAGCATAATGAATCCCCCGCTGTATTAGGAATCAGAAGGCAATAAATCAATAAAGCCTTGTGAGGTATAGGGGATGTTAAATTAGACCGCTTGATTTCTCTGCTGGAGCACACACAGCCTACTTCACATAATGTAGTGGAGTGAGTTGGCTGAGCCAGAGTGAATACATCAATCAGGTTCCATTAGTCCAACCACCAGCTGATCTCTGTTAAAACACCTCCTTGCAGGGATTCTCTCAGGCTGTGTTCGCCACATCAGTCTAGACCAATCAAGCTGTTTGCTTAGTTTCTCATTGGAAGTCCATGTCACTGTGGCTCACACAGCTGCCAAAGAGAGCAAAGCTGCTCTCACAATTGAGAATGACAATGTTGAATTCGTGCTAAGAGATTTAAGTTTATCTGAATGCATGTTCACCACTGTTAGAGGAATAAATGACATAAATGACTTTGCAGTGAGTTTTATTTGACAGTCAAGATAAAGTGCTACATTCCAGTTATATTGGCAGACATCCTCAGCATCCTCACACACACACACACACACACACACACACACATCATGAAACTAATAAAAAGTAACAAACTGAAGGATCCCATATAAAAATTGTCTCTTTGCTCCTCTTTGCCAGTGTTTGTTGAGGTCATTTGTGACTCGTATTACGGATGTCCAACATGGCGTGCAGCTCCCGGGGCTCATATCCCAGCAGGCCTTGCAGGTTGCAGACGAAGCGGTAGACATAGCGTTTGCCGGCCGTCTTGCGGATGATGTTCTTGTCATAGTAGTATCGTAGGCCGCGACTCAGCTTCTCATAATTCATCTTGGGCTTGTTCTTCCTCCGACCCCACAGCAGGGCCACCTGGAGACAAAGCTACAGCTTAACTACGGAGGTCAGTAGGCCTTATAGAGCTACAGACAGCAATACAATGATTATATACAATATTGCATGTAGCAGATTTCACATTTGAGCAATGTTGCAGTAAATGATGTTAGCAATCACTGGAGTCATTGAACTACAGTTGACCCTTCCTAAGTCCCGCCCCTTTCTTGCTTCCCAATAACAGTTGAATAAGCCTAGGTCAGAATCTCAGTCAACTTCCTCCTTTCCTGAACTATGCTAGGCGCGTATGCTGAAAAGACAACCAAAGATTAGGATGGTTAAAAGATAAAAGCAAATTATATATCTTAAGTTAGCTAATGTTAGCAAAATGATAACTAACTAGCTGGCTAATCTACATCAACCGTTGCATCTGAAAACAACTGTAATGTGCTAGGCTAGTCTATGTTAAAAAGACAACCACATTTTGAAGATGGTTAAAAGATAAAAGCAACATAGATAAATGTTAAGTTAGCTAATGTTAGCAAAATGCTGGCTAACTCAAGCGTTAGCTAGCTAGTTAGTTAGTGTTTTGCAAACAATTGCTATTAGATGTAACTTGCTAACTATTTATGTGCATTAGCGAACATAAGATGTATGTGGCTTTTATCTTTAAACCATCTTTCATCAAATGTGTCATCAAACAGTGTTTTACTTCCCACATTGCTCCAACTCGCAGGCATTCTGTACCTCATCAGGGTCCGTCAGCTTGAACTCCCACCCATCTCCTGTCCAGCTTATACATGACTGACAGCTGCGGTCTGTCAGAAGCTCCAGTAGAAACTGCCACAGCTGAATGGGACCACTTCCTATTGAAACACAAGGTATTATAAGGTCTTTAAAGAACTGCTGCATAGATTTACAACTGACATGAATCCATATGAGATATAAAAACTTTATCTCGGACTTCCTTCAACCACTACTCACCAGTGTAACCAGCAAGGATAGCTGCTGGTATCACAGCTCTGCCCAGATCTGTTTTGTTGCCTACATATTCTTTGAAGCTCCTGTGTTGCTGTGGTAAAGTAAAGACATCCTCAGACATGGTCTCTTCTGGGTCTGGGTCTATATCCTGGAGCGGAGCAGGCCAAGAAAGAGAGCTCACAATGTCAGAGTCGTCACTGTTAGCAATCTCCACTTCTGAGTCTGTCTCTGCAACAGAACAGTAGAAACACAGCATGGATGGATGAAGGGCTCTCTGGTGATGGTACAGTTCTTTTTAAACCATGGATGTTTACAATGGTCTCCTGGAACAGTTTTTTGAAGCTAAATTTCAGAAGCTAAAAACAAAATCACTGAGTTATAGCTGCAGTAGGTAATTTAAATACAATTTTCTAAAACTTTCACAATATCCTGAGAGTAGTACATGAGACAGATAAACTGTGAAAAAATCAGCTTCCTCTGGTTTGTTCTAGAGCTTCTGATGGCATTAGCAAGAATCCACCAGTCAAAACAACCAATCAGAGCCAAGGAAGAAAGTTGCTTGTTGAGTCTCTTGAGTTCTCAGGGCGTCAAATACAGACACTGTAGGACCCTGGGAATGAGACTCAACAATCAACTATCTTCAAGCTTCCAACCCAACGTGTCTATGTCTTTCTTAGTTTTAGTCACTGTGTGGTCTACAGTTAGTTCGGTAAAAGAGAGAAACTTAAATTCAGAAGGTTTGCGGTTGTATTTGTCTGTTTAATGAGGAATATAGGTGCAAGAACATTTCCTTTCCTGACATTTTGTGAGTTTGTTTAAAACATTTTTTATTCTAAAACAGCTAAAATGACTTGTGAATCATATTAAACTCGCAGCTGTAGACTGACCGGGGTTCCCACTCTTTTCCAGGAGTTTTCTTGACAATCCTGGACAGCACTTGCTCACAAACGGTCGTATACTTTACCAGTAGGCCTAGTATTGACACATTCAACCCCAGTTTTATTCCTCCCTCATGAAGTTTCACTTCATTACAGGTTGGTGCTCAGTGTTTATAGGACAATCCGCTTCAGCTTGTGTTCGTGGCTGTTCTCACCATAGCAGATTTTTCCACTGTGGACTCCAGCAAATTGACTACTGTTTACTACAGTTGTCCTATTCCCTCCTTGTGGTAATAATTTAAAACTTATATACTTACATAATTTTCTTTTTCTCTGAAGATGACTCGTATTTTTTCTTTATTTTTTGTTCGTTGCAAGGGTGCCAAATCAGCTGCTGCACACAGAGACAAACAGCCTTTATAGTGGACTGTGTAGGATCATCTTCCCCTGGTTTCACCCTCAGGGCACAATGCCATTTAACCTCCACAACAGATTCTCATTTCTGGCTTCTGTATGTCTGTTTCTGTTTGGGTTGAAACATGGTAAGGGGAATTGTATTATGTTTATGTTTGAGTGTTGAGTTGAGTGCACATATATCACTTAGAGTATGTATTTACTAAGCCTTACATTTTATTTATTACAATATTACTATTAGCTATGTTTTTGTATGTCGGCAACAACATATAGAGGTCTTAACCATGGTTGAGTCTTAAAGTTTTTACTAAAGTCTGACAGAGTGCATTTAACAAAGCAATGTACATAGGATCATCTTCAGCAGCTGATGGCACAGTGCAGAGGGGGCGAGCACCTGTAGTGGGCCTTTTAAAGTGCTAATGTAAAAGGCCGTATAGTCAACTTACAGGCTGGGAGGGAGGAACAGAGAGAAATACGGATTACAGTGAGGTGTGCTATTACACAACCATGGACCCTGCCATGGATTTATCATTATAAAGTGACCTGCTGATATTTAACCATCACAACTTCTGATAGGCTAGTTCGGAACTGTTATCAGATAAAGGATAAAAAAGTAAGATCGACTTAACTAGCGAGTATTCAGCATTTTTGACATTCAGTGATGTTGGATGTCCACACAGACTACTAATAGCCTACACAATACAGCCACATAATCAACCTATGGAAGCCCATTTCCGCCCATGTGATGATAATAATGNNAATGGTATTTACAAGAATCCACCGTCCAGGTCTGAATGAAAACAACCAATCAGAGCCAAGAAGGATAGTTGATTGTTAAGTCTAAGACTCTTTGGGACCCTGGGAATGAAAGGTCTTTATATCTTTCTTGGCTCTGAGGAACCTGATTTTTTAACAGATTATCTGTTTCATGTACTACTGTCAGGATATAGTGAAAGTTTCAGAGCATATGATGTAAAAGTTTACAAAAGTTACCTACTGCAGCTTTAACTGTTTGTTGTCTCTTATTGGACACTGGAACAGTAAATATTGCTATCCTGTGAATACAAGTTGTGAGAACAAATTCCACAACTGATAAAAACTGCTTTAACAGATTTTTTTCTTTTGGCTAGGTGAACAGAGGTTCTCCACTACGGTAGTGTATTACTACAACGCCAGAAAAGAAAACTCATATCAGTATCACGTTATAACATTAGTTTATCGTGATAACAAGTTATTTTCACGTTATTATAACATACAAAGTTAACACGGTATAATCAGAAACTTTTGTTATTATAACAATATACTTAATAATGTAATAACTTATATATAATATATATATGTAATGTTTCAAAGTTTTCACCTCCATTTCCTCCTGTTTCCTGCAGCAGAGCAGTGGTGGTCATGTTCCTGCTGGGATCCTCTGTTTTGATCAGATAGTAGTCTTCATTTTGTACAGCTTCAGGGTCCAGAGGGTGAAGGTCTGTCCTCTCAGTAAGATGATACTCAACATGGTAACTATGTTTGTCTGAATGGTCCTGAACATAGTCTGAGTAGTTTTCTGAGGAAACACAGACATGGGAGTCATAAACATATTCATAATAATAGTATAATAACGCAGTAATTAAATGTGATAGTTGTAATTATGATAACTACAATAGCCAAAGGTTGAAGAAGACACATTATTTAATTATTACCCTTGATGATTTGAAGCTGGCAGTAAGATGGTATTGTGCATGTGGGTAATGAAGAACTGCAGTCATATTCATTCTCTGGAGAATAAAATGTTATAGATAAAAAAGAACATATGTTAAAGCTGCAGTAGGTAACAAAAATAACTTTTATATATCATATTTGCTGAAATTTTCATAATTATCTTTCTCGTACATGATCAGGTCGTATGTTCAGGTTTGATACATAAGCCAAAAAATGCCACAATCTCAGGCATGTCAGCAGAGATATATTGGCCCGCCTAAACATTTGTTTGTGGTAATTCACAGTATTAGAAATGAGTAAATATAAATGTCTTTGTAGCACAGAGCAAAAACTTAGGAAGGGTCAATTAGACTTGATGAAGAAAATTACCTCTCCTCATATCCTCCAGATGCTCCCACAGGATCTCTCCTGCAGTACAGTCGGACATCAGGCCCAGGAAAGCCTCTCTGTCCAGGCCACACAGCTCACTACCCTGCAGGCCTCTCAGGTCTGAACCCAGGCAGTGGAGACCAAACTCAGCCTGGCACCAGTCCAGCCAGTAGTTCACCTCCCACTCAGACCACAAGGTAGGATCTGGAAAAAGATTGAATAAATCTATAGCTCTGAATGTACCAAATAATGCTCATCTTCTTCATTTCCACTAATAAAAGCTTTCACTCCTGTACTGATGAATGAAATAGTATGCATGTGACTCAGGCTGTACCCTGTGGGAAGTGATGGTTGATTCTCTCCTGGGCAAATCCAGCAAAACTGGCCTTCACTGCCTGGCTGAGGACCTCCTTACTGGTCGGGGTGAGAGGAGGGACCTCCAGGGCATCCAACTCTGGGACAACAATGAAATATAAAAACCCTCATACAACAGTTCATTGAATTTCCACACCATAAACTAACTATAAGCCTATTAGAAGCAGTATATATACAGTATATGCCTATTTAGCATTATTAAACAGGTAATTAATGGGTTGTAACATTCTATAATAGACTCTTACACAGTTGTTGAAAGAAATTAAGACATTTTGCATTTTCAACTGTAACCCCTCCATTGACTAATCATAACCAGTGTATTAAACAATATAATATAACTCTGGTTTAATCATATGACGTCTTCATATTTTACATTAAAATATTTTTACAATCAAATACAGATGCTTTGGGACTCAACAATCAACTATCTTCAAGCCTCCAACCCAAAGCCTCTTTATATCTTTTGTCCAGGCCTGCTGGATTCCTGCAAATTAGGAGTGCTAGCCGAGTCAGAGAAACCAGATTTTTTTCACAGATTATCTGGAAAAAAATGTACGCAGTAAATGAACAAGTGAACAATTTTCCAAAACTGAATTTTGAGACAAAAATGGCGAGATGAAGCATGTACCCCAGCATTAACAAACCTACGTGAGAGAAGCAACAGAAATGTCATATTTCAAACGGCTATGATGTTGTGCTAGCAGTTAGCAACTATACTGCTACCCGCACTGTGTGGACTAAACCCAGCTACAGCAATGTGAACAACCTGCCCACAGCTTTTACGAAAAGTTGTCAGCACACATACAAAGTCCAATAATGCCGTAAACCTTGCTATTCTGCCAGCTGAGAGCCAGTGACTGACCAGACTGACTGATGTGTTCAACCTGGGTCTACAGAGTGGTGAGTCTTTATAGCCTACATTTATGTCACTTTATGTTAAGCTTCAGATTGAATTGATGTGTGTTTTGATTGTTGCTGACCGAATGCAAACATAACTGGTCGCTGTGATCCCATAGATATACACTGTATTAATATCTCTTCTACATATATGTTGCATACAGTATAAACTCCATTAATGTTTCTAAATACTCAGTGTACCTCACTGATCAACTGATCAACACAGGCTCATAATGATGACGTGAACAGTTATTATTAAAGTCTATGGAGGCCCATTCAGTCCCACAGCACCTGTCCAAACTCCATTCAAGTAGGTAGAACAGAAGTCAAATGTTCACTTTTGTACACTGATCAAATGCACTTGTTATGGTTACATATATGAATGATGTACCATAATATATGACAGCCTCATGTTGAAATGCTTTAAAACCCCCATTCATTCCCATTGAATCTATAACTAAGCTGATACACTGAAGTCAGTGAGTTGAAAGATTCGAAAGTCATCCACAAATGATGCCAATCAGCATCAATGAGCACAGCAATCATACATTTTCTTCAGGAGAGGCTTCTCTAGTTTATTATATTAATTTATGATATTTATTATGAAGGGCTAATTTATTCATAAATACAATTGAGCCCACCGATGAATGCTATGAAATGTAATAAATGGAAAAATATAATGTCAAACTACTATCCCACGGTAAAAAAAAAGATCCTCCAAGCTCAGCATGTTAGGATGAGTTTCATTTATAAAGAGTTTAAACTGCTGTACGTGTGTATACAGGTAATATTACAGGTAATAAAAGGTTAACAAAGTTTTAGGATTTGTTTGTGTGTGTAATCGCATATTAACTGTGATTAAAGCTGTGCATAAATCACTATCTATTATACAAGATG
>NW_023339984.1:1044788-1047764 GCF_004916995.1 Morone saxatilis | reverse complement strand
AAGGAGAAATTATTGTTGACAAATACATGAATAAGTATTTAAAATGTCCCTATATCTGCTTGCAACTAATAAACATTCTGCCAAATTCAATATTTTCCAGAGAACAAACAAGAAACAATGTGAATTTGTCCTGATGCTGACTGAAGAGAGAGATGAAGCACTGAACAGATGGAGGGATAGATGTCCTACCGTAAGTACTGCAGTCCATCCCAGCGTGTAAGGAGTTGGGGATCAGGTGGAGGAAACTGAGACCACAAAGGGGGGAATGGGGCTTTTAATATGTTGGATGGGAGGGGAGGAGAGTACCGACTGTGATGGACAGCTGTCAATCATGTGGATGTGGGAGGGGCAATAAGGACAGGTCCGAGGCCAAGTGCAAAATCCACAAATCAGTTAATAGAGTGGGTGAAAAAATATCACAGGACATTATGAGGCAATAACACTCTGTATATTTGGCTGTAAGAAATTGTAAAACTCATACTATCAGGGGGTGGCCGGAGCTGTGAATTAAATAAATGTGACACAAAGCAATGCCCCAGTACCTGGATTCAGAGTCAGAGTGCACTGACTGTGGAATCCAAACATAGTGCTGTTGTTGGAAATGATTACCAATTTAAGCTAGCTGGCTAACATATGGACAGCAGCTGTACAGTTATTGTTCTTTCAAGTTAGAGCCCCTTAAAACGTCTGTGCACGTCCCTGTACGTCTGCAGTATCACAACTTTTATTTGCTGACAGGTTACAATAGAGAATTCTAGTGTGATTACTGAACTCGAATACATTTGTTTTTGGTATATTAGCATCATAAATTGACTACCAGCTATGTCCATTTCAATTCAAAAATAGGCTCCCTGTGGCAATTTATCTATTTATTTTCACTTAGCGGTTTTTTTTAAATTAGACATGCAAATTCACAGGCTATTTTGTAATTGTATTAATGATTCCATTAAAATGTTAAACATTTGTAAAATTGATGAGAAAAACTACGTAAACTTACAGATTTTATTTTTACAGTGATAGGCAAAAATAATTCTTACATTCTCCAATTGTAAAAGTGTGTAGCAATTACTCACAAAAAAGAGCTTTAACAATTTTAATCAGATAATTAAATTCATAGTTCACCAAATGTTCACCAATATTAATAATAATAGAATACATATATGCAGTTATTTATTCATTTATAATTAAAAAAAATGTTTTTTTGATCAGCCTTCCCTGTGGGTGCTCAGCCTTTACACTAGGTAACAAACTCTCCCCAGACCTTTATTTCCTAACATTTTAAGGATTTTGCCTAGTTAAGTGTAAGGTAGTGTTCCGCCACGAGTCTCCAGAACAGCTTCACTGCTTCTTGGTATAGATTGTCCCAGTCTGTGGAGCTCTACTGGAAAGATGAACAGCATTCTTCCTAAAGATATTACCTTCTTTGGTTTTAAAGGTGGCTAAGGGTTGGGGTTAGCACGTCAGTCCAAAACCTCCTATAGGTGATTGATTGAGATCTGGAGTTTTATACTACACAAAGCGTTATAGTATTTTAACTGATCATGATCCAAACAAGATACGACACCCTTTATTCTTTTGCCATGGTCGTGCTATGAGTTACTATAATTACAAGACATGTAAATTGTGTACACATCAATATCAAAGTTGTAGTTTTAAATGGGTAACTCTGCTGCATCCAACTTAATTATACAGAAGTGCTTGAAAATGAAAACAAATATGGACGCCATTTAAGGTAATTAAGCCCAAATTGTATGGATTTAATAATATTATTGAATGATATTGACTATACAAAGTCCCTCGCACTTATATCTTGGAATGTGTAGTGATGTGAAAGCCCAAGTTGTCAACTTGGGAATCTTTCCCATCCCTACCACCATAAAATGAACATGACGTTAGACCCCACCTTTTCAGAAAGGGCGACGATGGATCCCTGTTCCAGCACAAATTATTGTACCATTTAATTTGTAGGTTTTATGTACATGTATGTGTTCATTTGAAGCTGAGATGTTTCAGTTGCACCTGATGAGCCGTGCTGCCTCGCCTGTTGCAGATTCACTAAATAAACATTCACTCAGACTTTTTTTGTGCTCTTTTTTGATTTCATCCCCCACCGCCACCGCCTTCACCACCGCGGCTCTGTAGGAGGATTTTCCCATCCATTGCTAAGGGAGGCGTGCTCCATTGTGCAGTTTCTAATGATGATTGTAATGATGGCTTGTCCATCTTTGATAAGAAACAGCACGCCCCTCATTAAAGGGCCCGGGGCCCCGGTTCTCATGGCTGCCGATCCTTCCCCGGAGTCGGACAGCAGGCGAGGGGAGGCGAGACGACACCCGTGGCACACGCCTGTTGACCGAGCCACAAAGCAAAAGCGTGTGACACTCACCCCACCCCCGCCGGTCCCATTGTCCTCCCCGTGGATCCCACAGACAAGACCAATCCTGTTACCCTCCCACCCCTCACCCACCCCTCCTCGCAACCACAAAAACCACAACACACACTCGTATGGCTGCTCAACATACACACACTCCCCTTCTTCCTTTCCCTCTCTCCTTCACAATCAATTTTACCAATCAGCTGATCTCTCTCTTTCTCACACATCCACCAGGGGTTACCCTCATCGCCTTCTCCTCCCACCCTCACCCCAGCTCTTCCATCAACTCCCCCTTCACCATCAGCTGCTACGTAAGGTGGAAATCCATCATTGTGTGTAAAGAAGGTGCTTGTGCATGCTGCGCAGCCATTACCATACACACACACTTAGTGGGGTGTGTTTTGGGGGGGATGATTGGTCCAGGAGGTTAGGGGGTGCTCTAATTCACTGATTCACATGCAGACAGTATTTCTTGGGGTGTTGGAGGAGGGTGTGGCAGGTGGGTGGGGTCTGGGTTTTAGGGATGCTGGATGGTGGTGGTGATGGTCGTGGGATGGAGGAGAGAAGAGGAGGAGGGGGGAGGCACAGGGTGAAGAGGAGGG
>NW_023339984.1:1039136-1044688 GCF_004916995.1 Morone saxatilis | reverse complement strand
TAATTAAATATTCAATTCAATTCAAGTTTTATTTGTATAGCGCCAATTCATAACAGAAGTTATCTCAGGACACTTTTCAAATAGAGCAGGTCTAGACAACTCCTTATAACATTTACAGAGACCCAACTGTTCCCACCAGCAGTATGTATATTAGTGATAGCAACAGTCAGCAATGTGCAGAGGTGCTGTGGCACAGGAGTTTCAGATGTGATTGCTGGAGTGTGTGCTGATGCAGTTTGAGATGAAATTGGTTTCTCTGTAAAACCAATTTATTTATATATAATTTATAGTTACTAATGGTGACATTATACCTTTATTATGACCAACAATTTAGTTCATTGGTTTATTGTTGTTTTTAGTTCATATAGACATTTTAAGTGTTTATTAATGTACATCATTTGTACATTACTTAACTGTGTTTTACTATATTGCCATCTGTTTATACAGCAGCTTCCACTTATGGATGTCTACAGGAGGAGGTAAAATTAATAACAAATCGGCATACAACTACATAACAGTGTGTTATAAGTTAATATAAGTTATATATTGAATGTTTATATACTGCTTATACATTTTAAATAAGAGGGGTTAAAAGTTTGAATAAAAACTGTAGTCTGAAAACAGATCACATTTGTCCAGGTATTCTTTCTTTGGACCAGGATTTTAGGGAAACCTCAATCTTTCTTATCCTAAACCTTACATGGGCAGCTTTGTTTCTGTGCATCACTGCAATGGTGCAAAAGTGAACTGAGACATCTTGACAAGTTGTCGAAGTAGTTTTGTCATTTATTGACCAAAAAAAGAAAAGCACTGACTGAGGTTCAATGGAGTGGACAGATGTTTCTGCAGCTGGCACCAGAGCAATCAGACAGACAGTCATATGCAGGAGCTGAAGCAGGACAGTATGTTGTTACAGTACATCAATCGAACTGATACGCACAGTGCAATGGAGTCTATGTTATACACACACATTAACTACACAGAATACACACACACCTTCCAAAGATAAATTCAGTCACTTAGGTTTTAGGCAGAGAAGGCTTTGTTAATTTCTAACACAGGCCACTTTTAGGAACAGAGTACAGTAGAATGAGACACAAACATGCTGAGGAAGTCACTGGTGGGTCAATACATCTGCATAGCACGGCTCCCCTGACCATTAATGATAATACACACACACAAACGGGTATACTCGGCAAACACCATAAAACACAGAGAGCAGTCGGAGAGTCTTTGAAAATGAAATATTAATAAGAACATTAATCTGCGGTGAATATGGAGGCATGGCTTCCTTCCAACACCATCCACTCACAGTGCTGCAGCGAGGCCGTGGTGCACATTACCCACTGTGTGTCCCCTTTCTTCATTGGAAGACATGGGTTGGTTTAAAACCATAACAGTGCTGAGGTTTATTGGCATATTTGCTGGGTTTTTGTAGCCATACTGGCTCAGAAGTAAAAGGGGAATGTAGTTAGAATTCACCCTTCCTAAGTACCGCCCCTTTTTGCTCTGTGCTCCAATAACAGTTGAGCAAGCCTCGGGTCAACTTCCTCCTTCCCTGTACGTAAATGTGCTATGCTCGTCTTTATTTAAAAGACAAACACATTTTGAAGATGGTTGAAAGTTAAAAGCGACATATAGTCAAATCTGAAGTTAGCCAATGTTAGCAAACTACCTCAATTATCTAGCTTATTAGCTAGTGTTTAGCTATCATTAAATTAAACTAGCTAGCTAATGATTAAAGTAAATTTGCTAGGTAGTTGGCTAGTTTTTGCTATCTTAGGTCTTTTATTATCTTAAGTTAGCTTATGTTAGAAAAAGTTAGATAGCATTTTGCTAACATTAGAGAACTTCAGATTTGACTATGTCGCTTTTAACTTTCAACCATCTTCAAAATGTGGTTGTCTTTTAAATAAAGACGAGCATAGCACATAGCATATCTAATGTACAGGAAAGGAGGAAGTTGACAGATGTTCCAAAAGGGGCGGGGTTTAGGAAGGGTTAACTGTGGTTCAAATCACTGCTGTGTGAAAACTGTAGTATGGAATTCTGAAGATATGGTCTTTGGGAATTCTAACAAAATAAGAAGGATGTCTTTAACGCTTTTACTACAACTAAAGAATCCCATGATTCCAAAGTAAATCAAGGCTTTTTCTTAGCTGCTGAAAGGCTGACGTGGAGTTACAAGGTTTTCACCCAACAGTGACAGTATGCATTGCTGGTGCACAGAGGAAAAAAATACAGATTCTGAATAAGCCCATTTCAATACATGTTACTGCTGGATGAACAGGAAGTAATAGAGGTTGTACAGAGGTCAGTGATGTAAAGAAACAATGCCACAGTACACAGTGAAAAAGCTACAGGGGTATTCACCAGTGGTCAGACCACATGGTGGGCTACAGTAAGGTGGGGGAGAGGCAGATGTGGTTTAGCGAGGATCATCAGGAGCGGCGATTTTCTCCAAACTGGGCTCCATGCCCCAGATCTCCCTGGCATACTGGGAGATGGTGCGGTCACTGGAGAATTTACCACAGCCGGCGATGTTATGGATCACCATCTTGGTCCACTCTTTAGGGTTCTGTTAACACACAGGGAGAGGAGGATGTAAAACAAGATTCCTCAGAGAAAATATATAGTAGTGTAGTTTAGTACAGTACTTTATACTATAGTACAGTACCCTATCAGGGGTTCACAAACTTTTTCATGTGAAGGGCCCCCACAAAACATGCACATTAGACCAAAGAACCCCAGTTTGAGAGAATTTTGTCTTGCGGAATCCCTTTTGAGTCTTTTTTTTTTTTTTCCCCAGGTTTAAAGATTAAAGTTCATAAAAAAATGTCACCACCCAAGAGTGTTATAAATCTTATTTTTAGTTATGATGATTTTATTCATAATCAATAGAATCAGCAGCATGCAGTTGATCATACTTTATTATTAAGGTAATGTGCTCTGATTGCAGGGTGTATGTGTATATTTTATGTAAAAGAAGGTCATGATGGGTTTACTAGCCTATCTCAATATTTTCGTTTGGTTTGAAGTCTATAAAAGTGGGTTGCGACTTAGCTCTTGTTGACTTCCTCTTGCTGATGTACTGACCTTATAGAGTGCGCTGACTTTCTCTTGACATTTGATGTAGTCTTCATAGTCGGCAAACACCTTGAACCTGCAGACATACAGTTCCACACAGATGAGATGAAGCATTCTAATATGAATGAATTTGAGACATTAATTTGATCCACAACTTTACATCACATAACTAAAGAAGTCAGAGTGTCATTAGCAGACGGTTGGCAGTGATAGACTGAAGACACTGGAGGGCTGTGAACATACAGGCTGGCTGTGAGTCAGCACAGACAGTGGGCAGATTCCTTAGTGTCAGCATTAATGTGCTCTGACCTGTCGTGGTGCATCAGCATGTTGACGAGGTCTTTGAACAGGTCGGGCTGGCCGGGGCTAAAGGTGTCTCCAGATATCTGGTCCATTGCCTGCTTCAGCTCAGGGATACGGTTGTAGTACGACACAGCGTCATAGCTGAGGACATACGACATTCAACAACAGGTATTACGTAACAACATGGATGAATATTAGCCTAAAATCTGGCCCAGTGCAGCTTTAATTATGAATTAAAAACAAAACAGCAGACATTTTGACATTAACTAGAATTCTGCACAGGTTTAAACCCCATGTGGTACTCCTACATTTGAGACCTGAACCTGACCAGAGACCCTGAAACGTTTCCATTGCATAGGAACCTTATAGGATGGTTGTTCCAGGTATTAGTCAAACCCTCAGGTGTTAACAGAAAGTCAAAAAGTCTAGATTTTAAATTGGACAAGACATGAAACTATTAATTAATAGTATTTTTTTTCTTTGGCAAATGACCATGAAAAAAAAGATAATGGCCTTTGAAGTGTCCATTATTAGGAATTAATGGACAATGGGGAGGTCATTATCCCTTAATGTTTAATGTCATTCCACTCACACCGTTGTGATGCTCACCCCTTCTTGTCCAGAGCCTCCACATCTTCCACCCTCATGCCGAAGATGAAGAGGTTCTCCTCTCCAGCTTCCTCTGCCATTTCCACGTTGGCTCCGTCCATCGTGCCGATGGTGAGGGCTCCGTTCAGCATGAACTTCATGTTCCCGGTGCCAGAGGCCTCAGTGCCCGCCGTGGAGATCTGCTCCGACAGGTCAGATGCAGGGATGACTGCAGACAGGAGACAGGTGGAAAAGTCCAGAACTTCAGTTTTTTCTCTTTATCCAATTTTTATTTAACATGAAGCCAAAGTCTCCAAATGCTATATGCTATATGCTATATGCTAACTCATCATTGGTATTGAGTGCGACGGAAATATTTGGGTCTGTACCAAAGTAGTACTCAAGATTGATACCTGATAATTTAACAATAAGTATTAAAGCTGTTCTGAACAGCATCCATTACCCTTCTCAGCCAGAGTCACCCGATAATTCTCCAGGAAGATGACTTTGAGGCGATCTCCCACCACAGGGTCGTTATTGACGATGTCGCCAATGGATGTGATCAGCTTGATGATCATCTTGGCAGTGTGGTAACCTGGAGCTGCCTGGAAACACAGAGGACAATTGTGTTGAGAAGCATTAATAAACAGCTTCTAAACACTGTTGGCAGATTAGACACACCTTCAGTGGCACTCACCTTTCCACCAATCATGACCGTCCTTGGGGTCCATGACTTGTTGGGTTCCTTCTTAATTCCTGATTAAAAACAGAAAGACAAAAGTTTTCCTTTCTGAATCCATGTGTATTTTCTAAAACACTGCCAGTAACAGAGCAAACACCCACGATTGTACAGTGTGATGATGTGCAGGCAGTTGAGCAGCTGTCTCTTATACTCGTGGATCCTCTTCACGTGGACATCAAACATGGAGTTGGGGTTGATCTTCACCTTGTAGTGCTCTTCAAGATACGCAGCAAACTTCATCTTGTTCTCCTAAAATGTTGAGGCCATACAGAGGAATGAGATTAAAAAACAGAAAAAGACCGGACAGTGATCTTTCTTTAGGCGTGCTTAGCTCTCACCTGTTTGATTTTGGCAACATCCCGAATGAAGGAGTCATCGTCCACAAATTCCAGAAGCTGCTTCAGCTGGTCCAGGTCGCGGATGTAGTCTTCACCAATCCTCTAAATAACACGATTACCACATAAGAGTAGTATTATTTGACATGTGGGGGGAGGCACTGGTTCTCACAGTCAGGATTAAACACAGAAACACAGGAGTCTCCTGGGTCATTCAATAGTATGTATGTATGTATGTATGTATGTTGTATGTATGTTGTATGTATGTATGTATGTATTATGTATGTATGTATGTATGTATGTATGTATGCATCATGATATCAGCTGTATGCGCATCATGTATGCATGTATGTAGATGCATTATTACTGATTGCTGTGGTAGCTTTCTTCATATTAGATATTCAGTGATAAATGTAATCTTCACTCTTCACTAAGTGCCAAACAATCATATTTCTTTTCATGAAACATCAGAAGTTTATTGATATAAGCACCAGGGC
>NW_023339984.1:1002523-1039111 GCF_004916995.1 Morone saxatilis | reverse complement strand
GGTGATGCGCTGGGTGGGGACAAAAAGACAGATGTTCTCAGTAGACATTACAGAGCAGGCAGCCTTGAAGACTTTGAGTCTCAGTCAGTGCGCTCAAGCTCTACAACATATCACCTTATGCTAAAAATGCTTCAACAAACTTTTACACTCAGCCTCATACCTCCAGTGCCTCCGGTTCGATCTCGTAGATTATCTCCAGGTCGGTGACGAGGCAGGAGGTTTTGGGAAGGAGTCGATGGGCCAAGCGCTCCAGGCTTCGGGGCAGGACGGGTGTGGTTGGTGTAGGCACAGTACGAACCACAATGTCCAGGCGCACACAGAGAGGATGGGACCCAGAGACATTATCAACATACTCACATCTATCTCAGAACTCATGCTGAAAACGTCACCATGAATTTAAATGTGTATATGTTAACATTAAAACATATGTATATTAACTATATTGGCAAGTTCATTTGCGCTAACATTCTGTCACAGTCCTGACTTCAGCTTCGACTCATGATGAGTCATGCTGCTGTGGTCGGATGTGCCTGCCGTGTCATTGTGACTGCACCGCTGAAGGATGCAAAGAACAGAATTGCCTACACAAGCTGACAAATCGGTTAAAACTGCAGCAGTTACACTTTTTTTTGCATTGGTGGAGTAGCATGGAGTGAGTGTGGAGTCATTGACCTCACACTTTGTAGACCTGCCTTCCCCTGCCTATCACTGTAGAGAGGGTAGGGAGCGTTCTCAAAGTAACCAAAACTCTGGAGCCGGCAGTACATCACTAACTAACGACTAACTCTTAGGTTTTTTGCGCGGAAATGCTGGGAAGCATGATCCAACAAGCTCTTTTGTTTTAAGCGATACTGAGGGCCTGCGGCTGTACCGTATCTCCAGCTGAGTTTCTCCATGTCCACCAGGATCCTATCAGCTCAGGATGGCCATAGCAGGGTGGGGTCATTCAGCTGGGAATGGCCACCTGCCAGACCACAGACAGACGAACACAAAGAATAGTATAGTTGTACCATGTTCAGGAGAGCAGAAACAACTGGGAATCCAAAGTGTTGCGCAAACGCCACACACACACACAACACACACACACACACACACAACCAAACACAGCAATCATAAAACCTGCTGTGATCTAAAAGGGTAATGTGATCATCATCAAAATCTAGATTTCCAAAAGGTAACAAAGATTTAGCATAAAACTATCAAATACACTGCAATCTGTAACATATCATACCATATCATAAATTTGATATTTACATATATCTCTCACCTTGTCTGGCAGTGTAGAAAGGTCAAGACGCACAAACTCTGTAGAGCCAAACTTGGAGGCTTTGAATCGACGGATGATGTCTTGAAGAGTTGCTGCTACGACAAAGTACTCCTGCTTCAGACGCAGCTCCTTCCCTTCGAAGAACTGACCAACAAAGACAGTGTAAAGCTGTTAAAGCCAGCATCTCATCCTCAGCTATACCTCCAAATAAAGTGGTTAACTGGACAGTCTGGATAAACTGTTGACTCTATTGACCATCTGAGTTTCTGGAGGTTACAATGCTACCATGCACTGGATGCCAAACTTACAAAAACAAACCCAAGATGGAATAAACGGGATGACCTGAGATAACTTCTGTTATGAATTAGCGCTATACAAATAAAATTGAATTGGTGTACACCAATTAATCCACTCACGTTGTCGTTGGGGTACAGAACCCTGGAGATGTTCTCGGCCAGGTTTCTGTCCAGCACAGCCTGAATGTAGCCGCCGACGTTAACTGTGGGACCACAGCAGTCAGTCATGATCACATTCTTCATAGTTTCTTCTCATTATGCAACACTAATTGTGTTCAGTATGATGGTTGTTTAGCAGTACAGATGGCAGTACTCACAGTCTTTGAGGTTAAAGTCACACGGGGCCTTAGCGGACCACAGTCTCATGGTGTTGACGATGTTGTTCCTGTAGCCGGGGACTGGGGTGTCATAGGGAAGAGCCAGGACCACCTGGATCAAAATCACATCAAAATGTACATTATATACACAGTGCTATTATTCCATGATTCTCTGTGTTGTGGAAAAATATAAACTTTTGACTTAGAGGTGAACGGCCCCTTTACATGTCACATATTTATACAACAATTATCATAATTTTTTATATCCTTTAATACTTGAATTAAATCTGACCTCATAAGCAGTATCTAGCATTAGATGCATTGGGTGACTATTTTCTAGGTCAGCCCTGGTGTCAGATGTGCGTCTGTTCCTGCTAACCTGTGTGTCGACCCACTTCACTCCGTCGGCTGTGTGCTCCACTCTCCCGTAGAAGTGGACCGGGCGCATGTACTCAGGGCGAGCCTTCTCCCAGGGGTTACCATAACGTAGCCAGTCGTCAGCTTCTTCCACCTGTGGAGACATGTCACTGGGATGATCTCGAATGTGCCCCAACACCGGCCTATTACCTATTGGTACTGTATTTTGCATTGTAAATGCCGGGCCTGAACAAAAACAACCAATCAGAGCCAAGAAAGATGGTTGATTGTTGAGTCTCATTCTCAGGATGTCAAATACCAACGCTGGGAATGAGACTCCAACTATCTTCAAGCCTTCAAGGATCTTTTTATCTTTCTTGGCTCTGATTGGTTGTTTTCGTACAGGCCTGGTGGATTCTCACAAATACCATTAGGAGCACTAGGAGGAGCTGGAGGAACCTGATTTTTTTCACAGATCACAGATCTGTCTCATCTACTACTGTCAGGATATAGTGAAAGTTTCAGAGAAATTGAAATTAAGTATTTTACTTGAAAGCTCATTTGTTTATTTTCACTGATCAGGATGAGCTCCTAGAGCTGTATGAGGACTGTGTCTGTTGTGTACTGCTAATTCAAATCCTGGTTCTCTTGTTTCATATTAAAGGTTTTACATAGGCAAATCAAAGTCTTTCGTTGAGAAGCAGATACAGGAAATGCTTTGCACTTGTCACCAGTGTCGGCACACTACTAGTGTTTGCTAGGTTTGGGTACACAACGAGTGGATCAGTTTTAAGTATTCTAATAATGAATGCAGAACAGTGCAGGTCTTTACATGCTGGTAAATTTTGGTATGACTTATAATTTAAAAATCTAGTAATCAAGTATTGACTTGTTTGGATCATTTATCTTTGGGGAATATGGATAGTAAATTATTATTATTATTATTATTTATTATTATTATGATGAGAGAGAGCTGGGCTGACACGCAGCAAAGGGCCACAGGTCTGAGTTGAACCGATGGATGCTGCAGCCTTGGTACATTGGGTGCCAACTCTATCAGGTGAGCTACCAGAGCCCCAAATCTTTCAGGCTTTGTGGGTGCTGGGTTTCAATCAATCGTGTCACCACGCAAGCAAGTTAGCTAGCTAGCTTATGGACTATATATGGACAAAGTTTTTCATGAGGGGGCTCTTGTTAGGTGGCAGGAGCAAAAATCAGTCATCCTCAACATTTGCTGTGTTCTGGTTTCAGAATGATGAAGAGGTACAAGAAAAGTTGTATTCTCTTCTGGACGATTTTTGTTTGTTTGTTTGTTTGTTTGTGTTTATGTTTTTCCCAAATGACGTACAGAACTGCCATAAATGGGAAAGAAAATCTCCAATCTAGCTTAGGGCTAAGCCTTGAATGTTTTCAAAGTTCAACTTTAGTATGAAGTTCTGGAAACTACCTTTACCAATATCAGTGTTCCATTAATTCCAAACATTTCTTGCACCAAATATTTGGATAAATGGTGGAGGGAAGTTTACTCTCTCTGAGCTACATGACTTGTGTTAGGTTCAGTAACTGTCTCTGCAAGGACAGTCGACTCAGATTTCAGGGAAGTACAGAGGACCTCTTCTGTTAAAAAAAAAAAAAGTGAAATCTTTAAAGTCAAGCTCATGCCAAAGAGCGGAGTCAACCATTTAGGTAGGGTAAGGCATCCAAACTTAGTGTGTCTACATTAGACTTTCAATTACCATGTTTTCAGTGGATCGTGATCTAAAGCAGGTTTAACTACAGACCCAAGTACAGCAGGAACATACCTGCCAGCCGTTTACGATTTTCTGATTGAAGATGCCAAACTCATAGCGGATGCCGTATCCATAAGCAGCCAGACCCAGAGAGGCCATGGAGTCTAGGAAACACGCTGGGGAAAACAACAAGGGGGGTGGGGGGTATGTGCTTGAGACAAGGCTGTCCACAGGACTAAACACCACTGTCTATCAGCAGCCAATCAGGAGGAGGCAGGAGCTCACCAGCCAGACGACCCAGCCCGCCGTTGCCTAGACCAGCATCTTCCTCGATGTCCTGCAGCTCCTCCATGTCCAGACCCAGCTGAGAAACACATCAACACATTCGTACTGCGGAACATGTATGTATGTATGTATGTATCCATCCATCTATCTATCCATCCATCTATCCATCTATCTATAGGCTGGTTTGGGTAAACGTCCATCATCCCTGCCTGTCCCCCAATCCTTTACCTCACCTGGTATGTGGCTTCATCGCAGGCGTTCTCCAAAGCCAGGTTAACCATGGTGTTCTGCAGAGTCCGGCCCATGTAAAACTCCAGGGAGAGGTAGTAGACACGCTGAAAGAAAACAGAGAAAAACAACTTATAAAAGGGTGACAAAAGTCCCTTCAGTCCTGGTCCAGTATGCAACTTGTACAGTGTGAAAACCTGAAGCCACCAGTTCACATCCACTGAGAATGGACTTTACAGTGAAGGAGGAGGCACCTTGTGTCCAGCAGGAAAACTAACAACATTTGCATATTCAGAGATTCTGGAAATTTTAATGAGTAGGGGGTAGACGCAGATTTCTTGCAGGTAAAAAAAACATATAAGACACACATTATTGTTCCAAGCAGACTGTTGTATACATGTCTTAAAGCTGCAGTATAATTTTATAAGAAATGTCATATTATTTCATATTTGCTGAAACATGTTTTACTATATCCTGACAGTAGTACAAGAGACAGATAATCTGTGAAAAATAAAATAAAAAAATAAAAAATAAAATCAGGTTCCTCTGACTCCTCCTTGTGCTCCTTATGGTATTTGCAAGAATACTGGGCCTGGATCAAAACAACCAATCAGAGCCAAGAAAGTGTTTCATTCTCAGGCTGTCAAATATCAGTGCTGGGAATGAGATTCAACAGGTCTTATCTTCAAGCCAACAGTCCAAAGCGTCTTTCCCATCTTTCTCGGCTCTCATTGGTTGTTTTCATTTTGGCCCAGTGGATTCTTGCAAGTACCATTAGGAGCACTAGGAGGAGCCAGAGGAACCGGATTTTTTCACAGATTATCTGTCTCATGTTCTACTGTCAACTTTCTGTCATGTTTCAGTGATTATGACAGAAAGTTATTTTCATAAAAGTTACCTACTGCAGCTTTAATACATGTCTTGTGGGGATCTTTATCTCCATACAAAAACATTTGCCATAGTTTAGTCTCAAATGTAAGAGGATGAAAAAGATTCAAAATAGTGCACTAAAACTTGATGCACACATTCTCAGGAGGACATTAATAATAAAACAAATGTTCTCCATTTGGTGTCCCTTGGGCAACATTATCTCTGGCAGAAAACAACAGCTGCTGTCAGAGGCAACACCAGAAGGGCTATTACTGGCAGCTCCTCCAACAATATCTCTTACACTTCCCAGAGAAGTGGATCAAACCACGAGCCCGGCGGTAACACAGCACAATGCCTCCTTACAGCTCTGAGCGTGTCAAAGTGGACGCAGACTTCCAGAATGAACATACAGTACATACTGTAGATAATGCTTCAACTGTACCAGGATATGTTAAACTATGGATGTCCTAGCTGACATTTTGGCACCCTCTCTGACCTTGTGCCATGTGACATTTTTGATCCTGCTGCTGACTGATGGCGGAGGTCACATAAAAAAGCAGACATGGAAAAAAAAAGTATGTGACAAAGGCATTCAGCGGTCAGTATAAATAGGAGAGGAGGGTCTGTGCTGCTCGTCCAAGGGTTGCACTGATTTCCTGCGAATGACAGTCCATGTTTTTAACAATATGTAAGTTTGTTGTGTGGTGGGATTATTAAGCTTTTGATGCAATAAACATAGTATGAACTAGAGCTGCAACCATTAGTCATGAACTATTACAATAACTGCCAACTATTTTGATGATTTATTTGTCGTTATGAGTAATTTTTTAAGACAAAATGTCTAAATTATCTGATTAGACCTAGCGTTACAGCAAACAGCTCATCAAACACAAGTTCCAAGGTATATGATGCTAAAGCGAGCTGCCACTTGAGGCTGTCTCCAGCAGTGAGTCAATCTCCACAAGGCCCTATATTAAAACGCCCAACTTTACAGCAGAAATAGGTTTACAGCACCCTCCCCTTCTATATGATAGTTTACATTAGGTACAATTCATTTAAAATCAATAATGTATACTTTTCATACTAGTTCATATGAAAGAAAATAGCACATGCACAGTCAGTCAGCTGCTTTTGACCATGCATCCATCACATAAAGTTGTGCGCAGCTGAACTAAGCCTGGCTGCACAAACTGAGGCTGTAACAATGGACCAATCAATGAATGAGCATTAGTCATCACAAACAATAAGTTTCAAGCTGGATGAACTGTGAAGTTTAACCAGACACAGATCACAGTACAGCCTTATTCATTATACAGGCGATGGCTCTTTAAATTCTCCATCCAGCCTCCTGTTGCAGTAAAACAAGGAAGCTGAGTGCTGCTGGGTATTAAGTAGATGGGTTGAAGTAATTATTGGGGGGGCTCACTTCATCTGCCCTTTTTAACTGTGTGTGGCCATTTTGTGATGCGCAGTGTGTACTGATGGGGATGGACGGACGGCGTTACGTAACACACATTTCAGCAACCAGTTGAGTGTCCTAATTCCACACAGAGCGGGATAATACAGGGTTGACTAAATGTGAGGCCGCGAGCGTCGCCCTCAGTGCGCACGCCAAGGTTACCGAGCCGGACGCAGACGCACGAGCCGCAGGTTATGTAACAGACAGCTGTGATGGATGTCAGTGGGGACAGGACTCCCCGCTGAGCTGCACGAGCTCTGTTTCAGCGCACAATATGCGTAAAGACTGAGCAGCCGGAACATTACTATAAAAGGATATACAGAGCAACGCCGCAATGAGCTCGCGCGCACAATCACAATCACACGCGCACGCACACACACGCGCACGCGGGGCCATCAATTGTGCTGCTGCAGCGCTGCGTCCCCTCCCACTGCTCCCAGGTCAGCTGTGTGTACGTGCAGGACTGCGGCCCCAGCCCCGGCCCCGCTGCTTACTTTCGGGTCTTTCTCATAGTAATGCTGCTGCGTCCGGATCCAGCGGCCCACCAGGTAGTCCCGGACCGTATTGGCCAGGGCAAAGTAGTAGTCCCGTTTGGTGGCCACGTTCCGGTCTTTCACCAGGGTAAAGTGGAGGTGCCGATTAAAATTAGTTTTCAGGTCCGCGACGTTCTCCACCCCGGCTAGTCCGCGGACCGAGATCTGCTTCCTCTTGTCCTGGTCTGTGAGTGGCTTGGCCATGTTTGCTGGTGGCTTCTGGTGACTTTCTACTGAGCGTTGAGTTAACCCGGCAGCCTACCCGCCCCTCTTCACAGACAGCAGACAGACAGCCGGTGGGAGGTAGCCGTCCAGCCTCTTTTATACGTCAAGCGCTCAGCGTCAAGACGGACGGAGGAAAACCGTTTCCGGTACGCACTTTGAAAATAAAACCAATTTGCCTCAGCGAACGAGGAATACACGATTTAAAACTGCGTCACACGGTTAATTTCCCTTCATAAACAGCAGGTAAAGGAGGTATTTAGGTCCAGACTGCAGATATGCCCTGCTTAACAATCAGTAAGAGTTTAAGACTGCATTTTCTTCGAATATGTTGGTCAATTAGCTTGTAAAATGTGCGGAGACCACCTGTAAACGCTGCTTTATTTTAGTACCAAAATGACATCCTTTCCGGTCTTAATCTAGTTGCCTTGACATTGTTCTCTATAAACACAGTGCGGAACTGCTTTGCAGGACAGGAAGGAACTGTACCAGATGTACATTTGAATCATTCTTAACCCACGGAGCATTTTTACAACCATAGATGCATTGAGTTAGAGTAATGCTATGTTAACATGTATTTTGTGAGCACAAATATTAAACATTTAAGTTCATTCTTGGCCTTGAACACTAGTGTAAAAACTATCTAAAGCTCAATTTACTTTCTTTTTCTAGAGCTTTCCACACTTCAATCACATCTTACGGTCTTAATGGACAGTTTGCTTGGATTGTAACATAAAAATTCCATAACTGAACAATGTATTTGTTCATATCTAGTAAGGGGACCTTGAGTTAAATTTTTTTCAAATACTACATACCACTACTTTTCCCCCAAGCAACTGAAATGACCTTTTTCTTTAAGAGCAGAACATGTAATTTCCAATATTATTGCGTAATTTATTTAAATGGAATACCATTCATTGGTTTATTTTACCAATACAACACTATGTATTTAGATTTAATATGGATAAGTGTGTTGCTTCTGTCCTGCAGAGAGAACACTGTTCCCTCAGGAATTTCAAAATAAAACTTGGCGCATAAAAATGTGCTGTGAACGTCAGTAGTAGAAATATAACTGTATATAAACTTTTAAAAAACATGTATGTTTTTCCTAAGCATAGTCGTCCTGGGAGGT
Source organism: Morone saxatilis (assembly GCF_004916995.1). NCBI lineage: Eukaryota > Metazoa > Chordata > Actinopteri > Moronidae > Morone > Morone saxatilis. The sequence continues at coordinate 1,030,415 of NW_023339984.1, read as the reverse complement.
TTGTGAGGCAGCGGACACCCTTGACAACACCAGGTTATGTAACATGTGAATGAGGCAGCCAGAAGGGCCATGCCTAGATTCTTGGCAAGCATTCTGACACAAAGGCGCTCACATCCATGAAAGGAGAAACCAGTCTGTACTCACGGACAAAAAGGTGAAATGGATCAGTTTAATGCTAAACCAAGCAAAATTTCAACAGCTATTCATTCAGGCTAGCGCCGTAACACAACAGACCGATTCCAGAAACAGAGTAAAACTAACATTTTTTTCTCTAATAACTTGAGGGACAAACGCAATATTTTTGTCCTTGCAAAAGCAACACAAACACTGCACACAGCGTCATATTAGAGCAGAGAGATGCAGAAAAACAAGGATACATCAGATTCTCAACAGTCAAGTAGTGCAGGAGGTCAGAAGCTAGCAGCATCAAACCCCCTTCTCAAACTCAATGTCACAACTGAGATGCAGGCAAGTAAGAAAAGAAAAAAAACAATTAAAACCCTGGGAATTTCTGGAAAACAATCTGAGACAGTACTACAAAAAGGTTTTCTGACAGAACTAAGAAAACACTTCACATCTCGTTATTACAAAAATATTAATCTTATTTAACTCTAAGCCAACATGGGGAACAGGACAGGAGTATCAATTTGTGAGTGAGGTGTTTACAATGGATCATGCATGCTGAACTTCAATATATTAAATCCAATAATAGTCAAGTGTTTAGGACTGAGTTGAACATTGGAAGCGATGAGACTGTTCTGACGGGCTATTTGAGCTGTTTATTTGGTATACAAGTAACGTGACAAACTACGGTAGCAATGCAGAACATGTGGCTGAGAGCAGCAGTGTTTGTATGCACACAAGGAGCTTTGTGTTAATACAAACTTTAAAAACAGGAAAAATAACTCATTAAGTTACGCAACTTTACAAATTGAACTGACACAGCCTTTCATTGTTTCAGAGATGTCTTCACAATATCAAGGATCAATAAAAAATAAAGCACTGGTTATATTTTTTTCTGTGCACACACATCCACAATGTGCTGCGGGGGGAAACGATTCTTCTGTGGCAGGGTTAATTCTGGGGTGGAGAGTGCCTGGGGGGCGTTGGCATGGCCAAAAGGGCTGATGCCCGGTGGCCCTGGCCCCGTCGAATGGTAGAGGCAAGTTTGAAAGGGTCTAGTAGGGGCGGGCGGTGGCGGTGGGGATACATCATGCTGGTTGAGCTGCCAGTGAGTCTGTGGGGGTGGAGGAGGAGGCACCGGGGCAGTGGCGGCTGGACGCCAGGAGGAGGCGGCACCATGGACGGGGTACCCATGGGTGGTGGGGGCTGGGCTCCGGAGGCTGCAGGCTGCTGGGGCTGCTGCCATGGAGGCAGGGTGCCGGTGCCAGGGCTGGACGTGGTGGTGGTGTCTGGAAGAAGGGGGGTGGGACAGCTGGGGGTTAACTCTTTACTGTCACCTCAAATTATATCACACACACCCCCAATGATCACTGATCAACTCCAATGTGATATGGCAGCTACCTGCCATGTCTACTCTACTAAAATCACATCTCCAAATATGTTATGTTATCTGATTTGTAGCAGAGGATTGTGGGAGTTTTCATTCAAGCAGAAACACATAAGTGAGGATTTGTAGTAACCATAAGCAGATATAGGAGAGCCAGCTGACCTGACCTCAATTTAACCTTTGATGACCCAAGCTGCAGTGCAGTGGGGAAAAACTCCAAATAGCAGCTGATTATTCTCCTGACTCAAATGGTTTGGTATTTGGGTCACTCAACCTGCCAGCGTCTGACGCTCTGGGCTCTTCATACAGAACAAAGGAGTGTGTAATTGGTTTCTACCATCTTACTGTCCACTATACACAACTTTGCACATCGAGTAGTGAGAGTAGTGAAAGATGGATTGGTTTGGGCTACAAAACCAATACAGGATATACACGGATACAGTTTTTGTGCGCTCTTACTCTGTTGCCAGGGCAGTGGTGTGCTGGTTGCCATGCTGCTGGTGGGAGGGGGAGGTGGAGCCTGCTGTTGCCATGGTGGAAGAGGTCCAGAAGGGGGAGGAGGTGGCTGGTTGCTGGGAGGAGGAGGTGGTGGCGGCATCATGCCCATTGGAGGAGGCAGCAGGCCTACAAGGAAACCAAAAGTCAGACATTTTTCTTCCAGTTTATTCTACTTTTCTACACAGGAACAAGTTGGTCTCGTGCAGATTTGAGGTTATTATTTATAATGCCAAACTGACGAGCTTCACAGCAGTTAGTTTTCACTACAAGGTTGCTCCTGTCTGCAGTATTTCAAGAGCTTTCCAGGGCTTGAGGAGATGATGTCTCAGTATCATAATCTAAATACTTTCCTTTGGTCCACTTGGAACTTTAGAGACAGATACTGGTAAAAGATTTCATTTGGACTCTATATATTTCTCTATGGGGGGGGGGATTTTAACATTATCTGTCAGTGATTTTACTCCTGTCAAGAGAAAGTATGTGGGTCATTTTTTTAGCCCCACCCCAGTAATAATTACAGCAGCATTTACCTGCTGTTTGTCTTTGAACAAAAAATAAAGTCTGACCAGCAGGACCAGCCAGTTCAGTTTCAGATCTTTCAGTTCAGAGTGACATTTGATTCTTTGACGTTTGATGAGAGGAAGTCAATCACTTTAGCCACAACATGCTTACATCAAAATGTAGGCCTATTTGGAAACCAATATTACAGAAAAAATAAGCCATCAGGTGAGCAAGACCCGACAAAAGCTCATCAAAAGGGCTGTTGTACTGTCAGCTACGGACAGGTACTGGTATTCTACAATGTTTTTTAAAGTCTATATTTGGTTACATTTAGGCAAGTTGCTGCCATTAAAAGTATGCTGAATTAGCGGTTAGCAGTTCCTGACTGCAGTGTATCTATGGATGTACAGACAACTATCACTGCAGAAAACTTATGGTTATTTATTTGTTATGGACATCAAAGATAATGATTTCCTCTAGACGTTTAAGTTGCACTGGATGATATCGACGTTGAGTTACTGAGGAGCACAGTGAATATTTGAGTGACTGCATCAGGCTTTTAAAAACTTCCAGAACCCTTAAACGTCAGCTCTTACCCATGGGGTGTCCGTGAGGTCCTGGACCCTGGCCCATGGGAGGAGGAGGTGGCTGCATCCAGGGGGGAGGCAGGCCGTTGGGGTTGGGGGGCATAGGGGGGCCTCCCATGTTGGGCATGGGAGGAGGGAAGTTGTGGGGTCCTCCGTGGCTACCATGCCCTCCATGCATGCCGTGGAAGTTCCTGTTCTCAGTAGGTCCAGAGCTCATCCAGGGGGGCCGATTCTGCTGCACAGACAGTCATCAGTAATTTAAGACAACTTTCTACACCAACAGGAGGTATGAATTGTGCAGTTGTGCTGATAACTAACCGGTGGTGGCTGGTTATTGTTGGGTCCCGAGGACCGAGGCCCTCCTCCCTGGGTGCTAGAGTGTCCTCCACCAGAAGTGGGGACTGGAGCCTCCCCCAGCTCGGCCATAAGGGACAGATACTCCTTGTCCATGCGAGCCTTGTCCTGTGCCGACTGAGGAGGCTCACCTCCTGTCGCTCTGTGGGCAGCGAACGAGCTGCACAAAGAAAAACAGAAATCATTAGTTACAAAAAGACAACACTGTACTAGTAAAAGAGACTGTAGTGAACTGATCATCACCTGGTGTACTTGCAGTCAGAGGAGATGTGGCCTGCTCCACCACACTTGGTACAGAGGGTGGTGTTGGTGATGCTGCGGGGCTCAGCATTCTGCCAAGGACGAAGGATCCTGCAGAGACAAACGTTCTGCCTTCAGCGCGCTCTGTAGCTTACATTGAGTAGAATGGACTTCTCCAATGCCCATACAGTCATCACCACATTAACACTGAACTGTGCATAAAGCTCTAGCACTGTCACACTGACCTGTTGTCGTCTTCCCTCAGGGTGCCATTGAGTCTGGCAAGCTCTCTCAGCTGCATTTTTCGTAGGTCATTCTGATCCTCAGGTGTCTCAATGCCTTGCTTCAGAATGTTGCGAATCTGTGGACACATTTCTCACCATTAATACACTGCACATAGAGCTGCCCCAAAGACACACTGGAAACATATAGCAACAAAACTTCAAATCAGGTCACTTCAGTGTAACAAGCCAAGCCCAGATGGAACGTCCAATAGGAGTGTGATGCATCAGAACAGCTGAGGGTATCTAACCTGCTCCACGGCTTTCTTGACGTTCTCCATCGTATTGGCGGTGACCAGGGCATGAAGAGGCTCATCTTCCCCAGGCAGCATCTGTCCATCCTTTCGGCCTACCTTCCCTTCCTTCACAGAACCCTTGCCCCGAATCATGATCTTGGCGCAACACTCCTTCTCAATGTTCTTCAGCGTATTGCCACTGGTAAAACCAAAGAGGAGAAAAAGTGAGAACCCAAACTCACTTAACTGTGCTGAACTGTGTCCTTACTTGCTTATAAAAGTATATAAAACATAGAACATGACAGTAATATTAGGTCCAACTTACCGTGGTCCAATTAGGAGCCCAACAAAGTTGATTTCAGGGTATTCATCTTGGGGGATCATAACTTTGTCATTGACTCTGGTGGCTGGAGGCCTACATGAAAGATAAGAGATAAGCATTTAATAGGAGCAACGATTTCTGATTCTCTTAAAAGCCACAGTAGATATTTTAATCAACATCATTACACCATATAGATCTTTATATCAACATCCATTAGCCCTTTTCTACTGCAGGAACTTAACCAGTACTCTGGAGATTCTGATCATCAGAAATTCAGAAAAAACAAACAAACATTTGAAGCTTTGCTCCATAATGCTGTAAGTAGTGCAGACTATTCTTTTTGTGCAGTATTTTGTGTCTGTGAAGTTATAATAATACAATGATGTTAGTTAATGATGTGGGTAACATTACTGTTTTTGTCTATGGAGTCTGGTGGTCAGTGATAGCAATATTAGGACTGTTTTTGGTTAAACAAAAAGGTCTATCTCTGTAGGGATCTACTTTTAGTGGACGTACTTTGATCGGTGCCTTTGTCCCGAAGGATTAACGTTTGTGGGTAAATTCACATCTTACTTAGTGAATAAAGGGTTTATTCTGACCAAACCAGTGCTGGTGATGGAAAGACTGTCCAAAGACTAACAAACACAGTTTGCCACGTTAAAATCACATTTCTAACCAACTTGAAAAATATTCACATTTTACAATTTCAGATTTTAGACTACTATGATCATCATTTTACAACTAATAATAATAATAATAAGTCAACTTGGACAGCCACTGGCTTTTTTTATTAGGTAAATTAGCACAGCCAAAAAACAAGAGCTGGTTAGTGGAAAACAAAGGAATAAATCCTACTTATAGTCTGCGGGAGGTTTGAAATCAGGGTTGAGTCCAACCATCTCAGTGATGAGGGAGTGACGCTCCTCCTCAATCTTCTTTCGTGTGCGATACTCGCGGGTGTTTAACCGTTTACCCTCGCTGTTGTAGATGGGCTCCGGCGAGGGAGACCTGAAAACGGCAGACAAAAGACAAGAAAGACATCATTGATACCTTTCTAGAAGTGGAGCTCTGCCATTAACAATCACACAGGCTCCCTATAGCTAACTAAGACTTTAAGAATTTCAGATCTTCAGTCGGAGTTTTAAATCAATGGGTGCTGACATGTCTAAGAAACAAATGATGAATTAAAAAAAAATAAAAAATCGGTTTGGAAATTTGGATCTACTGAGAGAATTCTCAGACTATGTGACTCATGGCCAGTGCAAGAGCAAACTCAAAAACAAAAAAACCCCAAAAAAACAAAACAATAAAACAAAGAAAAAGGATGTAGGAACTCTGCACTGACATTTCAAAGGCTAGAGTCCATTCTTTTATACAATTCAGGGTAAAAAGGGGGCAACCAAAGCTGTATAGTGGTAATTAACCCAATACACTGGAGGGGCATCAACCACAAAGGAAAAAAACCCAAATACATGGCCATAACTAAACCTGCATACAGGATTGTTGGCCTACAAGAAAGGAAAGTTGGAGGTAAGAAAAAGAAACCAAAGCAAATTTCGCAATCCTAAGCAGAAACGCTGGCTTTGAGAGTTGCTTGGTGTTGACGTGGCGGAAGAGGTCCGTACCTCCCCTTGGATGCTGAAAACCTGTGTTGCTGCGTTAAGGAGGCTCTGTGCTTGAAAAAGGGTTAGGTTGATGTGGGGTAATTTGGGTTAGAGAAAAGGAATTAAGATTAGATATCCAACCTTTTCCTATGCTCTCCCATCAGAGAGCCACATTTGTGTCCATGTGATGTGAAGAGTGAGAAAAAAAAATTGGTTTGTCCCTTTTATGAAACTTCCAACGGTGACAACCTGAAACACCCCCAGTTGGTTCTGTCACATTAGATCGGGGGAGTGATTTATAAGAGTGCTGCAGCTCTGCAATCAACTTTTTGGTTGCTGTTGAAATGTCTGATTATCAAGAGAAACTCTATACAGTGTACAGACGACAGGGACTCTAGCTAGTAAAGAGGTCAACTTCACACACTCTTGAGAGCAAGCCACTTCCTGCGGGAACAGATCCTTATGGAAACTATGATATAAGCTGGCCGCTGCTTTTCCAGAACACATAATTCTGGGAGTTTTCTTCCAGACCCTGAGAGTCCAGAGGGAAAACCGGCACATGCCCCCCTTCCCCCTGGGTGGAAATGTTTACAGCTACATTACGGGAAAACCAGAGATGACAAGCGGCAGAATATTTGTTAAATCCAAGATAAAACCTATGACTCACTGGTATGTTATCGGCTACACGGCATGAGCTCAAACATCACTGGCAAAAAGTTAGAGAACATCCAGTAAGTAAAAAAAGTCAGGCAAGGCAATATCAATTGATGGGACTGTGTGAATCTAACTTTTCCAAAAGAGCCAATTCATCTGAACTAGTTCAACTTTAAAGCTGGTAAATAATTAATACTAAAAGTAATTTAGACCATAGAGTAAGGTGTATTGACCCAAACCTGTTTCAGAGGAAAATCTTTATACATTATGCATTGTATATGTATTCATATAGTCACACAGCACTCTACATCAGACACACAAAACAAGCAGTGGGTGAAACAATGATGATAAATGCTAGCAGGCTAACGACTCCACCTAACTGTCAAGTCAAATGAGAAATAATTCAATAAAAAGGCAAAAGGCGGTTATCTCTGTCCTGGCAGTGACTTGACTAAAATACTAAACTCATCTTACACTGACCTGTATACAGTGGGTTGCCCAGGCATTCATACCCCCTGCTCCCCTTACAGTTTGGACATTTGCAATGAAATTATTGGAGTGTTATTTTACCCAAGATTGAAACATTGTTTTAACTGCACCATAAGAAAACAGAGATCCTAAAAAAAAACAAAAACCCACCAACAGTCAAACGCAGTTTTTCCTTGCCCCCCGTCGCCACAAGCCTGCTTGGCTCATGGTGCTACTGTTGGTCTCCTGTAAATGTTATAAGAGTTTCGTCCTAGGACCTGCCTCTATTTGAAAAGTGTCCCTGAGATAACTTCCTGTTAGTGAATTGCGCTATACCAAATAAACCAGTCTGAAGAGCTTCGAATCTGAAATGAAAACCCTAAAGAGTGGCAAAATGCCAACCTGACGATGTGACCGAAAACCTAATAAATATATATATAAAAAATTTAAAGTCAGAAATGGGATCTTTTTGCTTCATTTTTTTTAGTCAAATGACCGTGTTCACAGGTAATTTGTTGCACATTGTTAAAAATTTTAGTCAATGTAAGTTAAATATACTTAATTTTTTATTTCAAATGGGTAATACAATTTATGTTTCATTTTGATGTAATTGCAGACACTGTCTCATTGTCTTGGGTAAAAATATATGCATATATTTCATTTTTTCTTTAAAGCTGTACTAGAGAATTTGTTTGTTGTTTTTTGTTTTGTTTTGTTTTTTAAATAATGGGGGGAAACTTTCTGCACAGTCCAAATTTTTAAAGTCTTAACCATGGAGCTAACCCTATCTTTATTACTAAAATAGCAGTTTAATAGACCTACTTAGACAAATCTACTATTACCAATTCTAAACAAGCTAACCATAAATATAAAAACAGCTAAAGCTAATAGTACCAGTAAATGTACATTCCTGTACGCTTACTGGTGGTGGAATGCTGAGCAGTCTCTGAGCTTTACAAATAGATGAATGTAGATCAGTTCTCCTCTAGCACTAGGCTTTGACAAAAACTAACATGTTAAACAACACTGCCCTTCACCTAGGAGATAGCTAACTAAAATGCTACATCTGCCAGCTAATTCTACTATGCAGTCTGAGATTTAGGCTAACAACCACATATATATACTGAAAATCAACATTTGTCTTCCAAAAAGTCAAGAAGGTAGAGAAAATGTTACTGTTCATGGGTTTAATCTTTTTCCGACCTGTCCTCAGGGTTAACAGGGATTCCCAGGTCTCCTGTACGCAGTTTACGAGTCAGGTCTTCAATCTGCAGTTGGACTGGAAGAATTCAGGTTAGGAAAGAAAAACAAGGATGGAGAGAAATGTGGTTACCACAACAACATCAGAGAGACAACGCTCTGCACATTAGAGCACGGTCTCATACATTACTGAGGCAAGACAAATGGTGAGTCTGTTAAATAAAGAATAAGGGGAGATCAAATTGACATCTGGTAAGACTCTAAAGCATCATATCTGAGGACATCAGAGGAACACATTACCCAATATAAATATGTCCTAGAGGTCATTTACATTAGCAGAAACAGGACTAAGCTTTTCTCAGACAATGATTAAACATGGCAACATATCAGTAAATGTCTAGACCATGATTCCCAAAAATGCCTGCCAAACTATTGAGATTTGAAACCCAGGTTGTGGCTTTCTTCGTGTACTGCAGCACGCTGCGTTTAAGGCTCTGGCATTTTAAGGACACATCGGGTCTAAAAATCACTGATTGGTCTATTTGTTTTGCACGTTTCAGTAGAAAAATAAAAGGTAATCACAGTCACTTTTTGCACTCCACAGATCTAACACTGAGGGGCTGCAGTGATAGAGACAATTATTACATTTAGGAGGCAATGAAAAAATAAATCAATCAGTCATTCCATGCACATTATGAGAGTTGTAATGAAATACACCCCCCCAAAACACAGAGATTCACTGGTCACTGAAACGATTACTCTGGGTTATAGAGATGAATACAGGCCCTGTGAATTGTGGTTCACAGAAATTTCATCTTAAAACGCTTCCCTTGGATTGTTTTAGGGGATCTACTGAATGAACAAAGGAAACGATAAGTGTGACAGCGGAAGGTGGGCACAAATGAATGTTTACATACCAAAGAACAACAACCATTACCAATGAGTGAACAACATCAATAACGATGTCAGTTATTGACAAAGGGACTAGTCTGCTTCAGAATACCCAGTTGAGGGCCTGTGAAGGCAGGATGTTGGTGCTACACTGCTGCTGGAAGGCATTTGTGGTTGAAAAACAATTTGCTTCATATGATCACACTGGGTTAACTAAGAGCACACTAACAAGTGTTCCCACTTTGCAATGCCCACTAAGTCAGCTTGTTGAGTCTTTTACATATGTTGAATTGACTTGCCATTGAAGCAGCATTGCTCACACGTGGACCAATAGAAACAGAAGCACACTTTAGCATATTAGGACATTATGAGTAACGTCTCCATGCACAGGAACAATACTGATGATGTGTAGGGGGATCAAGCAAGACAGTGAGCAGTGACCTGCAGCTCAGAACAGATAGCAGCAAGCAGTGGTGTTTAATCATCTATCTCCTCTTGCTAATGGCTGCCCAGTGGTATGCAAACCATAAGACCACAGAAACACTTGCCACGGCAGAACCACTTTACTTCCATTAAAGAGAAATAATCTTAATTAACACTTTATATCATCACGTTATAATCATTGTTCGTCGGAGGTGATTGCTTCGTCTCAACAGTTGGAGCAAAATTAGACATTTCCCATTTTGTGTAACAGTAACGTTACTGCCGAATACAGCGGAAATGTGACAGAAGGTTTGTGGTTGGTAACGCGTCTTGTGGGTGCCTTTAGAGAGCTCTAACTGTTGGGAATTCAGCAACAGGACATAAGTTTAACATTAATACTGGTATGCACCATGTAAGGAAACTAGAACCTCAAGCAGATGTAATTGTTGAGACATATTTTAAAACAAACCTGCATTTAGAATTTAACACAGCAACCTTAATTAACAAGAGATGCTTATTAAAAATTTACCTATATAGGCTCTCTCTTGATCCCGGGTCAGTCCAGGTGGAATGACAGTGGGCATGCCCGGTATGACTGTCTTCTGATCAGGCGTCTCGCTGCTCCAACGGCTCTTCTTCCTCTGTTTTTTCTGACCGAAGTCTACTGAGAAACAGGAGATATTATCCATGTTAGCTGTAGCTGTGATTAATGTTACTGATGAACATAAAGTCAAGCGCCACTCAACATGACCTTGCTTATTGGCATAGGAAATGGGAAGAGGTGATGAAGAGGCTGCATAAAAGTGATAAAAGTAAGTCGTGAAGACAAACAATATAATGAAGTACTGTAGTGCTGCAGAAATGCCCTGCACTACAAATGCGTATATTAAAAACATGCTCTCTTTGAAGATGCGATACCGTTTTGGACAGGAAACCTTACCTGAATTGATTTTAGTTTGTCACTGTACTTATCGCCCACGTGTTATAAATAAAGTAGGTTAAAAAAAAATCCTGCTAAGGGTTTTCCTAAGCCCTTATCCGTTCTCCATAACATCTTTCCTTGACCTCATGACGTTTACCACAGAGGTCAATGTAAAGGGTTTTGGAAAGTAACGTTGCCATATTTTTTGACTATTCGACCGCAGCCCTGGACTGAATATGGGAACCATACAGTTTAGCATAGCTAACTAAACAGATTCCAAGGGGCCCTCGTTATGGTTTAGATAAAGCGGTAACTTACATCTCTCAATAACACAACACGGCACAGCAAGCTAACGTTGCATTGACTGCTGTCTAACATTACACGTAAATGCCATTATTACGCTAGTGTTTATTATTGGCTGTGATATTTGCAAATTATAACGATAGACGATATATTAACCCCGGTTAATGCGAACATAGTGAGCAACACTGGTTTGCCCGCTTAACGTTAGCTGGGCTGTCTCCATTTCGTGCCAGGTCTTCATGTGGGGCCCATGGTAATTAGCCACATTAGCTTAACTCATGCCGCATCAAGTGAACGGTAGCGGACGCCCGTTAACTTACCTGGTTTGGCCATTCCGGTCGCTGCGGGTGGTTGTTGTTGAACCTGCGTCGAAAAACCTGTCCCTGGATTGAACTGGTGTGGCTGCGGAAAAGATGCATTTGGCATCGGGGGTTGGAAAGCTTGTAGCGAAGGAAAGGACGCTGGCGGCCCCGGTGTTGGCATCAGCCCGTTCCCCGCACCAGGCCCGGCGTCAAATCCTCGTTTAGCGCCAATACTGGGGTGCAACTTCCCTAAAGGAGTTGCGTTTGCTCCCGTGGCCATTTTCGGTGTACTCAAATGGCTTAGTCTCTGTCAAGCGTCAGTCGACTCACGTATGAATGTGTTTAAATCGAGAAAATATCAGAGTAGAGTGTAGCCCGCAACCCCCTTGCACATTACTTTAATCAAAATGGCGCTCAACAGAAACCCACAAAGGATGATGGATTCCATGGAGGTGGTGACGTTCCGCTGTAGTGTAAAGCATTTCTATTGGCCAGACCAAGCCCCTCCCCTTAGGCCTTGTTCTGTTGGGCAATTCCTTCTTCCTTATACTCGTTCTGCAAACTGATTAGCTCATGTGACTATCAATCACGTTATTTATTTCTACTCATCTCTAACAAGCACAAACCGGTACTGAAATCGTATGACACTTAATATGAACTATAAATAAATGAATAGTAATAAAAAATAATTTGTATAACTTTTTTTTTGTCAAATTAAGTAATTTTCCATATGGTGTAATTTTCCCCAAGGTGGTCAACCTTGAGCGGATATTTTGGTTGACTGTTGCACTTTGATGTGAATGCCATTTGACATTATACCAGGTGAGCACAACAAACACACAAGTCACAGTATTCAGACTTTAGACAGAGAGATTTTAATTTTAATCTAATAGTTAGAAATCAAGACAGACAGCATAGGCAATTGAGGTCATTTTCATTATGAAACTACAACATATGTTTAAGATTTGAACCCTTATATTTATCACAGCAATGAAAATCCATTTAATGTAAGTAATGTGTCTATTGACAAGGGGAAAAAAAACATGATCACGATGCACCTTGATACAAAGTTCTTCAATGTAATTTTACAAAAGGTTTGATATAACCCAAATACAGAAGTGTAACCATTTTTTACACTGTGCCGATCCATATTTGGTACGAGTTAAACAACGTAGTTGACGGAGCATACAGTATTCAAATTTGTTTTGCCATTGCTTCACATATGCAGTAACAATGTGAACTTACACAAACACAAATACGCTAAAATGCACATAGTAATACATCAGACGTGGCTGAAAAGAATGTATTAAATTGAAACAACATAACCCTAACACTCACCTTTAAAGACATGCACATGCACTAATTAAGTTTTTTCTATTAACAGAGTAAATAGTGTATGAACATGTATGTACTTTAATTAGGGCACAAGTTCAGTTCTTACAGTAAGATGAACAGACCTCACCCAGGTTGGAGATAAACCCAGCATCTGCACTTCCACATTTAGGCTAAGCCACCTCAGAACTGCACCACAACACGTAAATGGGACACTGAAAGGTGGTCAACTGAGCATTAGTGGTACTGCATTTTGAAGTATAACCTGAAAATTAGATCACAACGTACTGTGAATGCAATAAACCATTCATACTCTACCCGTTGGCTCTTGTGATGGGCAAGCTTTATTGTAACCTTATTGTTACTACCCACACGCCTCACATACACAGGGTTGAATTCTGCTTCTAATATTACCAATGATATATACTGTTTAATTTGCAGTGATTCCAATGGCACTTAGGCTACCCTATCCACTAAATGTCAGACAGCTCTCACCTGGCTGTATGGGACAAGGATTAGTATGTATATCGTGCCCGCTCAGCACCGGGATCCCGCGGATGCTCATAGGTAGAACTTCTTGGGAGGTTGGGCACCGGGGAAAGGCGCGAACGCTCATATGCATATCCATCTGCCTCGGCAGGGACTCTCCGAATCGGACTCCGGTCACGTGCGTAGTATGAGGAGACTGGGGCTGGTGGAGGAGGAAGGGGGCACTCGTATGGGTCGAGGCTAGAGGGGGGAAGACGTTCCCTCATTAAAGCCGTAGATGAGGATGTTGATGGAGCAGGCAAGGGGACAGCGCGACGTTCTTCGAAATAACTGCCTCCGTAAGAATTGGCCCTGTACTTCTCGTAGTAGTCCACGACCCCGTACGGATCCCTTTCCTCGTAAGGCGACCGTCGCATTGGGTAGGCTGGTACCGCGCCATAGAGTGAGCCGTTGCTCCTGTATGCCGCCTCGCTGCCGTACATCCGAGCCATGCTATGTTCAGCAACAGCGCTTATGCCGTAACCTGGGTGCGGCCCGTATCTCATTGCACTCTCGTAGCCTGCGCCCCGTCTGTACCCCGCCATGCCGCTGCTGTGACCGGCGCCCCGGGAAAAACCATGTACAGGAGCATAGCCGCCATAATCTGGATCGCCACTGAAGTCCGGATGATAACCCCTGCTGCGACCACGCCCGCCGAATCTCGAGGCATCGTATCCATCAGACTTTGGCTCTGAGCCGTTTCTGTGGTAGCCATTTTGGTCTAGAGGGCATTCTTTGGACCAGTGGCCTTCCTGCCCGCAACGATAACAACCCGATCTGTCTCCCATTCCCGGCGCAGTACGCAGGCGGCTAGTCGAAAGCTTCACGCTCATCAGTTTGCCTTAAAAAGAAAAGACTCAATAAGGACTTATGCCTGCATTTATTCTAAATAATATATTTGACATTTCCTGCCTGGCATACAGAAGTCTCCTAATCCACCAGTCTGGTCAAAAACTGCATCATACTCCAAAAATAGCAATAAGACATTTGAGCAGTAAAATGTTATTAAAGCTGAAATCCGTAACTTTCCCCCTGCAGTGGCAAAAGGCAACTCAAATGCTGTTCACACTACAGTAAAAGATGTTGTCATGGAAGTTTGTATGCAAGCTTGCTATTGGAATCAGCAAATGCTAAAATGATAATGGAATGATACTCTGCGTGTCCGTGTGACTACGAGAAAGTTTGTCACATGCCCATGTTGCCGAAGGTTCGCGGGACCGGGCAGCTCAAAACTTATAACCGGCGAACAAACGTGAAAAACGTGTGTGCAAAAACCAAATGAGTATAAACAGAACAGCGCACGCATCCGTTTTGGTGTTTTCCCAACCCTTGATGGGCCTAAGCAGTCGGGGTTGATTTGTAAGAAAAATGACCTGATGAGTCAATCAAACTGCAGTAGGAGCCCATTTTTGTTTTACAACAATCCACCCTACGGATGGACATTACCAAAGACATTACGGATACCAGCTTTAAAATAATAAGGGTTCAGGACTTCCATGCTTTCTTCAGCTTACCGTTATACCTTCATCTTTCTCTTTGTACTCACCTGTGGTGTATCCATAACTTACCTATTAATTCACAATAGGAGAATTAAATACTCTTGACACTATATTTGAGGTAAACTCCCATTAAGCCCAGCCCGAGAGTTCACCTTTAAAAGCAGTGTTGTCTAACTGATTAATGGCCTCCATGGCATCCTCCATTCGCTCCATGTGAACAAAAGCATAGTTTTTTACTATGTCGCACTCCAACACGGCACCGAACTCTTCAAACTTGGCCCGTAGCTCCTGGTTGGTGCAGGCGATGTTGCCGACGTGTAGTTTAGTGGATCCTCTTGACTTGCCGCGGCTCAGCTCTACGTTCATGGGCTGGCCATTGAGCTCGTAGTGGTGGAGGTTGCGGATGGCTTCTTCTGCCTCTGCTTTGTCATCCATGTGCACAAAGCCAAAGTTCTTGACAATGGTGCATTCTGCAATCTTGCCATACTGGGAGAAGAGAGAGCGAAGTTCGTCTGATGTGGTGTCTGGTGACAGGTTCCCGATGAATATTTTCACCATTGTGGAGCCTCCAAGTCACTAAGGGAGGAGGAGAAACCAAGATTACTGCTACACTAATGCTGATGACTTAATTAAAACCATGACCAGTTGATTTAACCTAAATCTAAATGGAGTGGTTCCCAACCTGGGGGTCGGAATCCCCACTAGGGGTCGCCAAAGCTTCATGAGGGGTTGTAAAGCCTTCTTGATTTTAAGGGGTGTAAGAACACTTAAGAAATATACTCAGTAGGCCTGTATCTCAGCATTTAGTTC
Organism: Morone saxatilis; assembly: GCF_004916995.1. Classification (NCBI taxonomy): domain Eukaryota; kingdom Metazoa; phylum Chordata; class Actinopteri; family Moronidae; genus Morone; species Morone saxatilis. Next base: position 1,014,950 of record NW_023339984.1, on the reverse strand, counting down.
ACCTATGTGACGAAACACTGAATTTGTCAAAAAAGAAGCCTATTAAGTATGTCCGATTGTTAAAAATGATTTAAAAACAACAAATAACATAATGTTTGGGTTCATTGTACAGTTCTGAATATAATATGAAATATACATAAAACATCAGCGGTAGAAAATGGGTCCCATAAGAAAAAAGGTTAAGAACCACTGTTCTAGTACCATTTTCCATATTAACAACACTACACAACACAACACAACACAACACAGAAGGTGTTGCCCCCTGCCCTGTGGCCCCCATTTAGTTTCAGTTTTAGCCTTCTCAGGGACAGAGTTTGGACACCCCAGACTTAAATCAAGCAAAAGCCTCTTTTGGTGTGTGAGTGCACATGCAGTGTGGCTTTTGTATGCAGCTGAGAATGTTTGTGGCAAACAAGGAAATGGTGATACATAGTAAGAAACAAGTAGCACAAAGTCTAACCTTCTAACTCGTCTGCAGTTTCCATTACTGAAATGCAATGTTCTCTGCTGTTTTCACAAACGAGTTTTCACCTAATGAGGAACACATCAATAAATATTTTCCCATAAATACATCATCTTGGTGGAGCTGGCCCTTGTAACTGCAAATCACACTTTTTCTCAGATCTTAAAAGAAAAGATGGGGTCATCACAAGTAGGCCTGCATGATATGATACATCATATTGACATTATTTTTACTGATATTGCCAATGCAATGTGATCACGAATAGTGTGGGAATGCTCATTTGTGTATCACAAATGTACATTTTCACTGAAAATGATTTTAAAACTATGATGATGTGACATTTTTTGGGGGGTCAGTACCAAACCAACTTGTTTTTTTAATCTAGAGAACAAGATTTGTAGACCAGGACATCTCTGATACACCACTTTATTATAATGCTGTTTTTGCACACTTGCACTTGTCCATATTGCGATTTCAATAATATTGCAATTAATTGTGCAGGTCTGATCACAAGTCTCAAACCATCATAGCCCACATTGAATGGGAGCACCTTAACATAAATGTCTATGAATCTAAATGATAAAAATGTTTATAAAAACATGCTCCTTGTCAATGGTTTTACTCCAAGTTAAACCTGGTGGTGGTGCTGCGGTGGGCTCGTAATGAAGCAGTAAATAGAAGAGGAACCTGACAACACAGAATCAATAACCAACTGTTTATATGCAGCTAGTGTCGTTTGCAGAACACACTTAATGGATTTGCACCGTTCATCTCTGGCTACTATTAATGGGCCTACGGGTTCAACAACTATGAGATGTCTTTACAAACACAAACAATGTCGGCCATCCATCCCTCTCATTATTTTGTTCTCAATTCACAGCATGAGCAGCACATCGCGGCTCACTTTCGTTAGCTAGCTAGCTGCTGGGCTAACGAAAGTAACGTAAGCTAAGTTGCTTTATCAAAATAGTGGCCTAACAGCGGACAGCTAGAGCGCCGTGGCGGGTCTTCAGTCGGTAACTAAGTTACCGGTACGTAACATCTCCGCGCGCTGTGGCAGTTGTCTGAACACGTTACACGCCTACCACGTTAGCTAGTCTGTAGGTTAGCTTAGCGATACATTTGACACAAACCGTCAAATAGGCCGGAGAAACGCAACGAACTGGAGTACCTGGGCTAATTCTGATAACCGCGATACATTTTGGTTTGTTCATTGTGTGATGCTTGCCTTCTTACCTTTGAAGCCGCAATGTACGTCTCGACTCCGGGAGGATGAAATGACGACTGCCGCTTTACCGACTGACGTTACTTTACCAGCTCGTGACCAGGCGAACACCATCGAGCACTAAGGCTAAGCTAACTCGGTTAGCACTTTCTGGGATGGACTTTACTATAGCACCCAGTGTTGTGCTGTCATGTTGAGATGATAGCAAAATAATACAAAATGCAATAAAAAGTTACAACATCACTTATGACGAATGTTGGAAACCTCTAAGTGGTCTAACAGAGAAATCTAAGTAAGTTTATTAGTGTAAGTGTAGAAAATATCTCCCACAATCATGGTCTTGTAACATTTTGTTACAGGTGGACAAATGATGCAAACTAACCCACATTTACTAATACCTAGACCGCACGGTTATGGCAAAATAAGCTGTCTTGTTGAAGAAAAGTAGCCCCTAGTCATTGCTATCCCAAGGGCAGATCTAGAGAAACATTCATGGGGTGGACAGAGGGTGGCATGGTATTGTTATTTCTGCCAATGTGATAGAAAAGGATTCTGTAAGACACTATAATGAGAAACTGTCAAAATATTGACATAGTATCTCAAAAGAGTTTCTCATTATTTCAAGGTACTAAGTCATTATTTTGAGATACTAAATCACAATTACTGAGAAAATTCCAATTTGAAGATACGTCATGTAAAACCTTCATCACCTTCATCACCTTGGACACCGAAAAAATAGCATTTTAACACAACACACTTCACCATTTAATATAATTAAGAGTCCTTCAGCAATGTGTTGGTATATTGAGTAAATCTATTTCCAATTTAAACATAAAATACAAAAATAAATTAATAAAATGGCCTGACATGGGCAATTACACATTTTGAATGTAATTTTTGAATGAAAAGTGTTAATAAATATAATGCTAAAAAAAGATAAAGAATGAAGTTTAATGAAAAGTTTTTTTTCTGGCAGAAAGGCCCACCATACCAATACTGCACCAAAGAGTGAATGTCCCCATACATTTTCACAGGAAATGAGCAAAGGTTAAAGAAATGTCTTTTCCATACGAATAATGATCTTCCCAAGACCCAGTTTGGTAACCATTAAAGAACAAATGTCACAGACATTACTGCAGTCAGGCGATATGATGTAAAATCTATTTTATAAAACAATAGAAAGTCTTATTTTACATTTCGCCAGTTTATACAAGGGTCAGACAGTAATATGACATATGGTTGTTGCTTAAAACCAAGCACTACTGTTTAATGTCAGTATTTTGCATCAATGTCAGCAAGTATGAGGATATATGCTCTGATCTCGTAAATGAGACAGAAATAAAAATTCTGAGCTTATAAAACCACAATCCTCACAAGCAAAATAAGAGTTTTATATAATGGAATAGTTCCATTGCACCGAAAACCACAGTTAGACACCATTGTATTGGGTTTCAAGCAAATCATTGAAAAATGTCATGTCACCAAAATTATTTTGGCTTTATTAAAAATCATATTCATTTTAGATTTTTAATGTATGCTGGTACTTTTACAGCTAGTATGAAAAATACAAACTTCAAATCCACCTATATGCAAAACAAACAAAGGCACCATCAACAAAACACAGGTGCCTCGTGACTTATACAGCCCCAAGCCCTGAGTCCCTCCTCACATTTCTGCATCTGCTCACACTGCTATAAGGAGACAGTGAACATCCACCACACACTCACATTCTAAAAGACACGGCGGGTTATTCTCTGTTGTCGGCTGTGGGCAAAGTGTGCAGCATCGCCAGTGGGAAGAAAACAGAAGTCAAGATGTTAGTTGCACAGTGTATGTCAGCCAACATTCTTATTTGGGTGTCGCTCAGTGACACTTCTCATTTCAAGACTTCTGACTTCAGATCAGCATATAAAATTGATTCATTCTATATTTTGTAGACACATATTCTAATTAGAAAAAATGGAATGCTGGAATGTTTGATTATTTGTATTATCTTAGATACTAACTCAAAGTGTGATTCAGTATCCTGACTGCACAGGTCAGTTGCATGGATATGGATTCTCTATATTCTTCCATTCATGTGCTACAGAGGGTAAAGAGGCTGCAGGTTTTCTCTCCTGCCAAACACAACAACACAGCTTACTGTGTGTTTCAAGCATAAAGTAAGGACTGATCCATTGACTGATAGTTGCCTTGTTGACTGGCATCAGCCTATCTTTAAATAAGATGGCAATCACCGATGTCAGTAGCCAATGTTTATCTGTGGTGTTGCATCAATTTTGAGCTAAATGTGGTGTTGGTTATTTCCAACTTGGATATTAGAGAAATAATCACTGCTTTGGAAATGTAGACAAGGCCCGTGCCATATGCCGTTAGGAGATAAAATAAATGTCTTGAAGTGTCTGGGAGAATTCAGCAATAACATTTACAAACTTAATTTTAGTTACTTTTTGTGTGTTGATATAAATGTAAGTGATTGTTTTAATGGACATATATGATATGGGCTGGTTTCGATCACAGGCCACTGAATTGAATTGAAATTGTTTTGTGGCAGGCTTTGGGATTTCTGCAAATATCTGGTTGATTTACGCCCCTGCCGATTTCCAGCACCGGCACACGCTTCATGCTGCAGCACCGACAGTGAGCGGCTGTACAGCTCTGCGTTTCACATCTTGGATGAGAAGACAAGAAGACTGAGCTGAAACACAAAAGGGCAATAACAAAAAAAAAAAAGAAAAAAAGAAAAGAAAAAAGCATTGGTTATTGGCCAAATTGTGGCTTACATTTTCACAATGCATCCAAAGTAAGCAACTTCTCGGTGAAACTACAGTTTGTAGCTGTAATAAAACAAAAACAAAAAAAAGAGTCATGGACCTCCACAGCATATTGCTGGACACCAATGATGATCCTTTGCTTTATCCACATCCATATAACTGACTCAGATCATGTCAGATGTGTGTCTAGGAGCTAAGTCTTTTGCACGGCAAGTAACTGATAAAGGTTAACCCTTATCCCATTCAAATCAGGAAGGTAAATGTTCTTATATTGATGAAACAAGAACACTTCTAAATGACATAAACAGAAGCCAAACAATTAACATTTGCTGAATTTAACAATTTGTTTCATGTGAGGAAGAAACAAAGGTAAAAAAAGAGACATGGCTGAAAACTGAACTGAAAACCTGCAGAGCAAATTATTGTTTTATAAGGGTCAAGCAGTGCAGTTTGCTAATCATCCTTATTGAAAACAGGTTACGCTAATGTGACTGAAAGGACGATTCATTAGCAGGCATCTCAGGTGCCTGGAAGATGCCAGCACGATTTCCGATCTTAATTTTCGCCATCTCGTATGCTTTGCATCACGCAGACCGATGGAATCACGTAGCTTGGAGAAATGACGGCAAAGGGAAAGTCCTGCAGTTCACAAACAGACCTAGAAAGAGAGCAGAGCATTCCCTTTTCAGAAACAGGGTCTCATTCCCCCTTTATCCCGCAGCACAGCTTCAAAGGATTACAACGGATTCCGAGATCCCTGTGCCCACTGACCACCAACGCTGTACAGTAAGATGCCCTCTATTCAGTGATCAAATGAACTGTTACACTTTGTTGCTCACCTTGGCACCCAGGCTTTAGTAAGGCGCATAGCGTGACGCATAATGATCCTTGGGTCGTGGAGCAGCATAGGAGCTCCTGGAGCCCGACACCGGTGACAGCCGGGTTCGCTCGTAGGCGTAGCTCGCCGAGGAGACTGGTACTCGTCTGATCGGGCTGCGGTCTCGTGCATAGTATGCGGCAGCTGATGAAGGTGGAGGTGGTGGCCGGCGGTCATATGGATCTACACTGGAGGAGAGCTTTGAGAGGGAGGATGGGGGAGGTGGGGGAGGGGGGAGATAGGACATGCGACGATCCTCGAAATAGCTTGAGCCATAAGGCCGAGCTCTGTACTTCTCATAATAGTCAACACTGCTATAGAGGAGGTCACGATCATAAGCTGATGCTCTGCTGCCGTACCTATCCCCCAGCTCAGAGCTGTAACCACCGAGCCTACGAGGGGGAGGCGGTATTCCGCCAACGTAACTAGCCCGACTATACGCAGAGCCATCCATGTAATCTGCTGGAGGTGAAGCCATCCCGTAGCTGCCCCTGCCATAACTTGGCGGACCGCGTGGGGGGACCCGGCCGCTGCGACCTCTTGTGCCTTCGCCGTGGCTACCGTTCCGACTGACTGGACAGTCTTTTGACCAGTGACCATGTTTCCCGCAGACATAGCAGCCGGTATGATCTCCCATTCCTGGGGCTGTGCGAAGCCGACTGGTGGACAGCTGTACGCTCATCAGCTTGCCTTGTAAGGAGAGAGAAGACACGCATGAGACCGTGGGGTTCTGACACGAAAGGCTCTTACCGACTATAAAACACGTTAAATGCATTTGACCGACAATCACAGAGTGAAGCGAAATAATGTGCCGTGCCAGCTGCGGGTGATCTCATGCCAGGTCTTAATCACCAGTTACACTGCCTGGTTTTTACAAGAGACAATGCCAAACTTACAAGTGATTATTTTCGGGCCACTTGCTCAATTAATGTGGAAACATATCAGCTAGTGGCTTTTACTTGTCACGAGAGCTCTACGGCGACAGAACAGAATCCAAACTCGTATCTACAGACAGCAAAGACAACTAGCTCTATCCTGCCCAGGAGTTCACCTTTGAAGGCTGTGTTGTCCAGCTTATCGATGGCGTCCATGGCATCCTCCATTCGTTCCATGTGAACAAAGGCGTAGTCCTTCACTATGTCACACTCCACCACCGGGCCAAAGTCTTGAAACTTGGCCCGCAGAACTTCACTGGTGACGCCCTCACCGAGGTTGCTCACGTGCAGCTTCGTGGTGGACTTGGGCCTCCCTTTGCTTATCTCCACGTTCATGCGCCAGCCGTGCAGCTGGTGCTGGTGGAGGTTCTGAATGGCCTCCTCGGCTTCAGACATGTTGTCCATGTGTACGAAACCATAGTTTTTGACAATGTCACATTCCGAGACTTTGCCGTACTTCTCGAAGAGTTCACGCAGCTCCTCGGCTGTGGTGTTGCAGGCAAGGTTTCCAATAAAGATTTTCACCATGATGAAGTTGTATCCTAGAAGATTTAGAAAAATGTATCAATTACTACTGTATAACCACTGCCAATATTTAATGATTACATTAAGGTTTCTGCAGGTTAAATGTAAGACCGTTTAAGACCATTATGAATGCAATTTAACACCTATTTTACATCCATACTGGGAAAAATAAGTACAAAGGATATGTAGGAATATCAGTATTGGTTCCACTTCAGTTTTGTTGTTACAGCACGAATAATACAATTAGCTTTTTCCCAGAAACACATTTAAAGTGAGACTGATAATGCAATTTTATAGAAGAATGTATTATTTATATTTGTTTATATATTCAAGACATGTTAAGGCCTAAAATTATCACATTATCAGATTTGAGACTTCCTAAGATCCCGCAGACACCCTGTACTTAAAAGGGATGTGAGGGTCAACCCCACTGTCAGTGAACAATTAGGTGGTGCAATTAATAAATACGATTGCAGAATAAAATCAGTTGCCAGTTTATTAGATATTTTGTGTTTTAACAGTTTTAAACAGTTTGACACTCCACCACCAGTCTAAACTGTTTTAGAGAGATGTTTAACTGTCTGGTCATTTCACAGGCTGCAGTTTGAGGAGTTGTCGAACTGTAGTGCGTTATACAGAGAGGTGTTAAGGATATAACTGATATGGGGTGGACAAAGTAATAGAAACATCTGTCAGTATGACAATACAATTCCACACCACCACAAACTACAGCCTACAAAATGGTCATGCAGTCGAACACCTCTCTTAAACAGTTTCAACAAAAAACTGTAATAGAATATCCATGTAAAATTCTGCCTTCAGGTTATAATGTTCAGTTTTTGCTGAATCTTTTGCGAGAGGTGTTGATTCAACTTTATGGTCACTTTGGAGGCTGTTTGGTGGGCTGTTGAATTGTACTGCGTTAAACTGGAGGCGTTTCTTCAATTTTGTTCATTCTGTTTGCTTCAATGAGGACAAAATTGTAAAGCTGAACCAGTGTCTCTAAAACAGAGTGAACATTATAACATACACAGAGGTAGAACTTGTTGCAAGGCTTTATTAGATATAGCAATTTATTGATAAAGGTAAACTGTGTGACAACAGCATTATAAAGAAGTACTGGAGCTCTGCAGGGATGCCCTGGCCTACAAACCTTGTTCTCCATATGTAAGAAAACGTTGCGTTTGTTTGGTAACAAAATTCACATCATGGTGATTTTAGTTGTTTTTCATTGAAAATGAAAACGATGATGTAAATCGTTAATCATTTTTAGGGATGCATAATTATTGGGGCAGATACATTTTCGGCTGACAATGAAAACATTTTCATTGTGAATTATTGGGATAATTATATTACAGCAAATAAATTATCAACACATAATAATAATTTATTTTGAATTCTTGTGTAAAACAATTGATAGGCATTTGAAGAGTCAGAACTGTTGTTGTTGTTAACAATAGTGATGTCAGTTACATTTGGTTGGAACAGAGCTATGGAATATTAACTCATACATCGTTGCTCACTAACCCTCAGCCTGTCTTGCTATCAAGTGAGTAAAAACTCCAGGTTATGAACTTCTTTTCAAATACAAAAATGTGAAATTATCTGTTATCTTATTGATATCGGCAATGACAAGCAGTCAATTATCATATCAGCTTTAAAAAAAATCCATACCGGGCACCCATAATCATATTACAATCACAATATCTACCATAATAATCTCAATAGGATGTTTTTCTTTTTTTTAACCATACTGTGCAGCTCTACTACAAACTACTGCTGTTTGGTGTGTCAGATGCATGCCATATGGTGGACTGGTGTGCAATTACGTGTAACATTAGACAGTCTTAGCTTAGAATAGAACATAATGAGCTTTATTAATGTAGTATTCATCGGCACATACACATCATACAATAGTGAATAAACATAAATCGGGCGCTAGAGAGCTAGTAAAGTGAGTAAAGTGTTAGGGTATGAAAGGGTTAAAGGTGCGCAGCTCCTGTACGGCAGGGTGTGAACCATACTGTCAATGGTGTAAACAAGCGAGAGGGACACCTAGCAGCTGTTGGCGAACCACTAACTACTACTATCTGACATAAAGTAGTTAAAAGCAACACTTCAGCAAGTTAGCATTTGATAGAATTTCCTCCCAAAATAATACGTTCAGTTTTGAAACACTGCACGCTGGTTTTCACACGAGCCCCTCTGTGACGTTGGCTAACGTACAAAGGTAAACACGTCCCAGATAAGCCTTACGTCAGCTGACATGTCGCATGTTAGCAACCTGCTAACACTGACGTTATTAGTTTTGCGGCGTATGTTACATTACTAAGACTAACTACCCTGACACTGCTGTCTGTACGGCTAAGTTATTAGTAAATAGTGTGCAGTGTGCAATGCTTCCATGTCCGTTGTCCATATTTCAGTGTAATGGCGTTCTAATGTTTGGCTAATGAAGCTAACATATGAGCTAACTAAGAACTAGCGAACGTCCATCCGCTAATTGAGCCCGCGTCCTCTGAGCGGACACCTAGAACAACTGTACAGTGACAGCTGCGCATTACTGACTCTCTGATAATATATTTCACCTCACGTTTTAACCTTAAAATCTGTAACCCACCTATGAAACGATGTAGGCCTCGACACCAATGAATGAAAGTGAAATGGCGCTGTTGCACCCGTGATGCTGCTTCCGCCTGTTCTACTTCCGTATCGTGCTTCAGTCATTACCGCCATCACCTGAGTGGAAGTATGTACTGTACTGTACGGCATACATACTACATACTGTACTAGTCCTATATCTCTAAATATACTGAATTATTATAACAAATGACAACTTAAAACTTTTTATGTAATGTTTATAAATTTAGTTGTTTTTTTAACTCAGTTGTTGCAACCATGTAAAAGACTCGATTCCATTTGTGTTTTCTTCATCATCAATTAATCAAATACTTTTTTCAATCAACAGAGAAAAATAAAAGTGTTGACAAAACACAAGGCAGAACGTAATTTTTTGATAAAAATAACTTTTTGTCATATGTTCTGAAACTTTCACTATATCCTGACAGTAGTACATGAGACAGATCATCTGTGAACAAATCCGGTTCTTCTGGCTCCTCCTAGTGCTCCTAATGGCATTTTAATGCATTGGACCTGAACAAAAACAACCAATCCAAGGCGAAAACGACGGAAAGGCGCTTTGGGTTGGAGGCTTGAAGGTAGTTGATTGTTGAGTCATTTCCAGCATCAATATTTGATGCCCTAGAAATGAGAAATGAGTACTGTTTTTTTTTTCATAATTTCAAGGCAGTTCATTAAAATGTTTTTTTTTTTTGTTAAGTTTTGAAATAAACTAAAAGATAATTTACTTTTATTTAAAAAAAATTGTTACAAACAAAAACATCTGTATTTCATAATTTAATACGTATCATTTTGTATATATTTTCTATTATTTGCAGTCAAAAATTAGAGTCATAGATGACTTTGAATTTTCTGTTTTTAAAACTCAAAGATTTACATTTTTCTAAAGAAAAAAATCTCTTTCAAATTTAGTGAAGTTGTCTTGAAATAACTTTTCAAATTTTCACACATTTGTTTTTACATTGTGGCCCCATGTACAATTATGAGTTTGGGGTTCATTTGTTGGTTTCTTATGTACTTCACAACAAAGCATAGTTTAGGCTACATTACATTAAAAATGTACAAGGTAAAAGGCAAAAGGTCAATATTTATATAAGTGAATCTTTGTCATGGCAAGATAACTAAATCTGCTTCTTCAGCTTCAAAGGAAATTAAAATCTTTATTTCTCATATTATAACCCGTTCTCCATAACATAAGAACATACTGTATTGTTATATACACAGATTTTATACACAATAAAAACAAAATCCTCTTAAAAACAAACAGCCATATGCATATTATGTCTTTCAAGTATCTGTCAGGGAAAGGGGAGTGTTACTTATACAGTTCCCTTTCCATAAATACCATAAATATCAATACACACACAACTCTAATGTAGTGGCATTTACATTTTAGTCAAACAAGTAGAATTACAATTTCATTGCATTCTGTTTCTATGGCACCTCATGTAATCAGATGTACATTTAGTCTGTGTGTGAGTTCAATTAATAATACTGACCTACGCTCTTCTATGTCATCAGGGGACGCATAGCTTCTTCAACAATGTATACATTTTTACATATTTCTCGGCCTTAATAATTCAAACAATGACTGAAACACATTTTGTTGTAGCTGTCGAGAACATAGGCCTGAGTGAGGTGATGTAAGAACTTGCGAACATCAGAACTTTCACAGAGTTTACTCTTTTTTTTTGTCAATGGGTTTCCTTTAAAGCTACCAGATCAGTTACCTCAATTTAATGTTGATAATTCTATATGACCCGAAATAACAAACAAACCATCAGCGACAAGACTGGCTATTTCCATTAAGTTATTCTTAATGGCTGCCACTGGATCTGACTTGAATGTGTTTTTGGTTTGATGTCTGAAATAAGGTCTGTGGTTAACACAAGCAAGAGATTTTTGTTTTTTTATTTGACTACATAAAACCTGTCAGTAAATATCCCACTTGTGAATTTTGAAGATTTTAAGTGTCTTAAAAAAAGGTGGTTGCTAACAAGTGGCTAAATGAGACTACAGAGGTTGTTGGTGACAAAACACATTGACTTATCTACTCACTAATCAGCCTTTACAGCCTTGTTGTATTTATACTTGCACTCTTGCAAACTGCTCTAACTGAAACATTACAATTTGTAGATTTTAATTAAAAGATTTAATTACAAGTTGACAGCTTAGTGGTGGTAGAGTTAATTTATACCCTAACATTAGCTTTTTACTCAGGACAATGGGAAAAATCCCATTGGCCTTTGCTGTTATGTCATCCCTGCAGCCCTCTATTACCTTGAATGACAGACTTAGGCTTCCGTATAATTAGACGTCTATTTGGATATATTCAAAGCTTTTAGATGTTGACGTGAACAGTGTTATATGGGTAAGTCCGACATGAGCTGAACGCTAAGGGTGTAAAAAATACAAAGAAATATTGTATTGTGATATTTTGTTTTGTGATATTGTATCAATGATCAAAAACACTATACATTTTTGTGATTGAACCCTTAACCACTAGCAGTGACAGCTATAATGTTGAATGTTATAAGGACGTTTTACTCATTTTATGATGGACAGTTTTCCTAATATTAAATAATAATTAAAAAAGAATCCAATATATCGCCTTGGTTACAATATCACAATTTACTGCAATATATTAAATCGTAACCCCTATATTGTGATACGTATCGTATCGCCAGACTCTTAACAATACACAGCACTACTAAATTCAGCATTACTGTGTGGAGAAACCAGTGGCCATATAACCCCCCAAAAAAAGCAACCCCTGTGGCCGAGTGGTGAAGCCAAAGTCCAACTGTTTTAAACTGCAGTTCCACCAATGGTCACTAGATGCTTGCTCCAAAAAAGTGTCTCCACAGAATCCCTTGGAAAAAGTCCTAAATTCTATCACTTCCTCTACTGTGTGTCTTTGTGGCAATTATGAGAATCGTTATCCCTTTAAGGGGATATTGCATACAAACACAGCTGAGTATGAATAAA
>NW_023339984.1:979866-1002500 GCF_004916995.1 Morone saxatilis | reverse complement strand
TTTATTCATACTCAGCTGTGTTTGCAGCTTGACCAAATGTTCTGGTTCCAGAAACTGACAAAGACGGCAGCAAATAATAAATCAAAATAAAAGCTTGGAAACATCAGTTCAGAAACAGTCTAGATCTTCCAGCAGTAGATCTTCTCTGCTGTAGTCACACTGTGAATCAGGCTGTTAATAGTTTTTACATTGCAGCTTTATTTGGCAAACCCAACTCTCTTAGCATGCTGATAAGTCTCTCTTAGACATTTGAGTTGGTATGTTCATTTGGTGCTGGTGTCTGCTACAGTTCCAGTCAAATAGAACCCATAGAACAGGTCTTGCAGTTTTCTTCAGTGTGAGCTCTGAAGATTTTCTCTCAGTAGCTGCTTTCGTGTCCAGTCAGGATGTAGAGGTTGCTCAGTGCTGAGGGGTCATCAGTTGGTGTGCTCTGAAGGATGATGTCCCTGTAAAAGGACAAAATCTCACAGCTCATCCAGGGTGCACGAATCAAACACAACCAAGAAATTCAGAGCTGGCCCAAAGCTTGTGATTGAGCCTACACTTTGCCTACTATGGCTAGATTTTACCTTCAAAAACTGTCGCACCATGACAGTAAAATAACCATCAACTCTAAATAGGTTAAATACTGTTTCTGTAACAGTAAAACACTGTTTAAAATGAATTTATACAGAATAAAGTCGTTTTTTTTTATATCACAGCCTCTAAATAACAGAAAACTATTGTCATATCTCATGACAAAAACCTTTTTTATACAGCCTTCATATAGTATTTTCATATGACAAAACTGTTTCTTCTGATGGTAAAAACTACTACTAAAATATGGAATAAAGCTCCAACTTAAAATCAACAGTACTAGTATCATTTTACCTCAGTAGTAGAATTTTTTTTATTATGGTACAGTTCTGGCAACCACAGCGGCCAGTTTTTTAACCGTAAAAATATATATATATTTTTTTTTTTTACAGTGAATGAGGTTGTGGAAACACTAGGCTCCACATGGACTGCTAGAATCAACATACAATAGAAGTTCTTTGTAGGGGATTCAAATATTAGCTTATTTCTTTACTACTGCTATTAGTGATATTGCTTCACCAGTGGATGATGCTGATATTGTCCAATTAGCGGTTAACATACCTGTTTGTTCCCAAAACCCTGAAAACTCGACTCTCATCTGTAATTTCTTGAGTCACCTGCAGATAAAGATGAACACACGGTGCATGCATGAATTTGACTGAAAACAAACACACAACATCAGCTGACATGCATCTCGTAGATAATCACCTCATTGGAATGGAAACTCTTCCCTTTCAGGCCGTGCTTCCAGAAAACCAGCGCACTGTCCTGTAAGCAGACTGTCAGAACACACCATGTCACTCAACTGTCAGCGGTAACATCAAGACTCATTCACTGTTTTTCATGGGGTTGATTTTACCTAGAGTTTCAATTGGGAAGTCAAAGACCATTTCAGCTGCCAGCTCTTTGGATGGAAGCCCCCGAAGGTTCACAATCTTAACAGTTTCTGTCCAGTGAGGATCAAGATTGAGACAATGAATCAGTACGCGAGACGGCAGGAGGATGTAGAATATGTGCTGAGATGGAAGTGACTTACTTTCTAACACGATAAGGACAGTGTCTCTGTCAAGCTGGGTTACCTGCGCTGCCCTGAGTGCTCCACTGTCTGCACAGAAACAAAGAAGAGGATTTAGTTGAAGGTTAAAGCGGAGCTCTGTAAACAGGCAGTGGAGACACAGTGGAGACACATCCTACCTGGAGCTGAAATAGGAGTGCTGTTCAGCTCTATGATGTCAAACTTGAGCTGTTGGCTGATTGGGCCTTTCCCGTTACTACAGTCCCTCACGCCGACGCACAGCTGGGGAAACTCGTCCGTCACCAACACCAGAAGCTCAAAGATTGGCAGAGAGTCTGGTAGTTTAATCGCTATCTGCTGCAGGTCAAACAGACGGCGACATAAGAAGAAGAGTCAGGTTATATGATTCTATGGATGCGACTAATTTAGGGTTTTAAAGAAAGATGATGGCATTTTTAGATAAAAATTCAATGTATTACCAGGAATCTTTTCTGAATCAATAGACCTTTTTCACAGGAGCCATTTTGATGTGAAATAGTAGGGTAAATACAGGTGTTACCATTGATACTAATTAAGGTTTACTGTAGCAGAGTCTTTCCAGTGAGCACAACAGCTGCACCCTGATTCTGTTTGACCGAATGGAACAGAACCTTAATTAGTATTGTTGGTACTTTTGTTTACCTTACTGTTTCATGTCAAAATGGCTGCTGTGTAAGTAAATTTTGTAAATATAAGGTGAAAAAGCTCAGATTTAAGTGCAGCCCAAACTGTGATAAATTGGAATGTGCTGTCAATTTACTGTCAAAACTAAACTAATCTGACCAGGAGGGAGGGATGAGTTTCCATGGTAACCCAGGTTAGACTTCTTTAGAGTTCCTTCATGAAACAGAATAAAATATGTCTTTACCAACCTTTAGATGCATGAACTTCTGCAGAGGCTCATACCACAACAGTAGAACCAGGCCAGATGGAACCGCCCCACATAGAAATGTACTGTCTGTGTATGGGTTTCTAGCTGAGAGAGAGAACAAAGAGGTTCAGTTGAGGTGACTGAATAAACATATAAAGCATATAGAGTAATCTCTACATCACTTACCTACACTACACCTCCTACAGCCTTTAGTGTCAGGAATCTTCACAGATATGGCAAACTTCCTGTAGATTGAGAGAGAACACACAGTTCAGTAAGAATAAAAAGAATGGCACTTACTACTACTGCTCCTACACTTCTACCGTTACTCCAATAACTCCAGGTCCGGTCCTACCTGGGGTTGATCCTCTCAGTGAAGCGGTTGGTGCTGAGGGACAGACTGCTGTGTTTCTTCTGCAGATGTCCTCTCTGTTCGAACAGAGCCGTCAGACTGTGGGAGTAAAGCTGGGAGGACTTCCCTGCAGGATGGAGGTACTTTCTTAGAGCAGCAGATAATATACAGCACTTTGTGTTCTCATTCGGCGAGATTTGTTACCTGAGACAGACATCAGCACATTGTTCATAACGTACAGCCACGTACATCGCTGGGGAAGCAACTGTGGGAAGAGACAATTCCTTTGAGTTCATATTTACCAGGTCTGCACACCCCAGCTCAGCTATCATTTCAGTCATCCACTCATATCTCCAGTTTGGGTGATTGTAGTGCATTGTGTCGCAGCACTATAATGGTAAATGCATGGATCAGTCCTTTTCTTACCTTCTCAAGTGTATCTTCATGAAGCTCATTAAGGTTGAGTGTGTAGATGCCTTCCTCTGCCCCCAGAATTAGGTACTGATCTAAGTAGGAAAAGTGTTTGTTTAAGGGAAATGGAAAAATATTCCTGCACCATAACATAAATATGGGGCAATGATATTGTTTTTACTTGTACAATTCATGATAGTTAAAGCAAAAGCTATATGTATTAGGGAGACGTTATTGTCTTACCTCTTGTCTTGGGTAAAATCCAGGTGACAGCACAGTGGATTTTAAGAGGACAGCCATTGAAGACTTTGGAGAAGCAGGCTCCCATCTACAGAAGCAGCACAGCAACTGAGTCACTAATGATCTGACATGGCTACAGTGACCCTTCAAAAACAGCATGTATTGTTATCACAATAATAACTTGCACTGGGCACATTAATGACTCCAAATGCCAGCAAGCAGTAACTGAGTGTTGAGGTTTCCAAAGATACCAAATTAGGGGTGTCGATACATAAATAATAGTGATTTTTAAAAATGAAATATTGATTATGGTGTTAGTAATACACATAATAATGTGTAAATGATGCAGTGTCTCTTAAATCATTTCTGTTTCTTTCTGTTCCTGCTTTGTGGTTCTCACTCCAAGTAATGTACTTTAATGCTGGTTGCCAGTTTTACAGTTGAGCAAGCCTCGGTCAGAACTTCCTGTACCTTTCCTGTACTTAGATATGCTATGTGCTAGGCTAATCTATGTTGAAAAGATAGATAAATTTTGAAGATGGTTAAATGACAAAAGCGACATATAGTTACATCTTAAAGGTCCAGTGTGTAGGATTGATTGGCATCTTGCGGTGTAGTTGCAGACTGAAATTCACTTTCACTCTGTCCTTCCATGAGTGTAGGAGAATCTATGGTGGCCGACAAATGTGAGAAAAACGCCTCCCAAATGTTACACACTCGACCTTTAAGCTAGTTAATGTTAGCAAAACATCAACAACAACAGCTAACTAGATAACTAACAAGTGGTGTAAATTAGCTACTGAGCTAACACTTGCTAACATTAGCTAGCTAATTTAAGATGCGACTATATCTTAAACCTATCTCAAACTTTGGTTGTCTTTTCACAACATAGACAAGCCTAGCACACATCATACTTAAGCAAAAGGAAGCCACTTTATTTTTCCCAGGATGGCAAAGTCATGACACGCCCCTACTCTGCCTCTGATTGGTTAGTTCTTGTTGTCTTCATTGGTTAGGTTTAGGCATGAGGAGTGAGACTGGTTAGAGTTGGGGTAAGAATGTCAGGGTCAGCCAGTCAGAGGCAGAGTAGGGCGAGTCATGACCTTGCCTCGGTTCTGACCATTGACAATATATATATAATGGACAAAGCTTCTGGGTCTGAAAAGTGAAGCCAATGCAGAACTGCCTTAAACCTGCATTCTATGCAAAGGCCAGCAGGGGGAGCTCCATTGGCTGCAATTACACACCTAAACCATTCACTCTAATGGAAAATGAGCCGAATTCTCACTTCTTTTATGAGCTCAGTAAACAGTTTCCTAACAAATTTATGATCTCACTCGTTAGTTTCAGTCTTCTACCATACAGCATGTTTATTTAGTAAATTATAGATTAAAATAGATGATAAAGCCACGTATGCTTTTGGGCGTGGCTACCTTGTGATTGAGAGGTCATTCTCAGTGAGTCTGTCCAGCTCAATGCACCAAACTCAGATCAAACTGTCAAACTAGGCAGAGCTGATCAAATATGAAGCTAGATTCTGTTACTGCGTTGTCTATAACTCACCTAAATTTATTTCAGAAACATATTTTAGTGTAGTGTTTAGCTGTAATACAAGCTTGTGTGTGACCAGGTGAGCCGCCATTGTTTTCCTACTACGGATGAGTCAAAAGTAAGCAGCCAATGAGTGGAGCTCCACTCGCAGTACGTCATCTCTGCTGGCTCTGTTTAACTGTCATGGCAACGACCAAAATGCAGAACTCGAGGCTTCAAAACAATACTCCACAAACCAATGGGTCACGTCACGATAGGTTCACACTTGGTTCTGACAGAGGCTTGTTAAACTGTTGGAGCACTGAGCAGAAAGGGGCGGGACTTAGGAAGTATAAAAAAAGACAAAAAGAGACCCAATAAAAGTTAAAAATGAATTTGACTGACGGAAATTAAAATTTAAAACTGTTCCTAGTGCAGCTCCTATCATAACGAGTAAGGAAGCTAATTTTGTTAGTGATTGCCATTGGTCTGCTTTTATTGTAGGTCACATGCTGTTAGATTTCACACTTACATGGACTTGAGGGGTAGGAGGAAGTCCATGACAATCAGCCCTCTAGAAATGTCAAAGGTTACACATAACAAATCATAGGGGATGATAAAAACTGTACATGAGATGCATTACAAATCAACATCATGTTTGGCTGCATGACTTAAACAGACAGACATATTCATTAGGAAGTTATTAGGTTAGCAAATCACACAAGTTTACTGATGTTTGCTTGAGACAGACGTTTGGCTTTCACTCACAGAGTCCTCCGTATTTTTCCTCAGTGTGCTCCATTCAGGTGACAGTGGTGTCTCTCTTTTTGGAGAGGAAACAGTGTTAGCCTTCCTCTTCTCTGCTGTTACAGCGTCCCCCACGGGCAGACTGCAGCGCTGCCTGATATCCTGCGTGGCTGAGCACCTGGCCAACCCTTGTTAAACACAGGAGAGACAGTGAGAGGAAGTCCTTTTTGTCAGTCTTAACTGGGTCCTGGGTCAGTTTAAACTGACAGTTAAGAACTCGGACTCGACTGTGTGTGGGTGAGCTCTGAAAGGTTGTGAGTACCTGCAGCAGAGGTGGAGTCAGCAGCGATGGCAGTGTCGGGGCCCAGTGTACAGCTTGGTCTCAGGGTCAGGTCTCGGTCATCCGTGTTGGGAGTTAAAGAGCTGAAGGCTGGCAGAGAGGCTGTAGACGGGCTGAACAAACCACTCTTCCTACCTCCCTGAAAAACACCAGCAAAAACATTACTCACAGTGAAGGGGTCACATTTCAATATGTGATCTCAACCTGTGCGCCAATTGCATACTGTATATTAACACTAGTGTAAAATGTACACCATGCTCTAATGTGGACAGGTGTGGCTGTAGGGATGGTAAGGTCAGTATGTCTTGAATAGCTTAAAATTCACTGAATCCATTTTGCCCTGTAGAGACTTTGGACTTTGTCTAATGTCTTTGGGGGGGGGGGAGAAGTGCAGCAGGGTACAAATACACTGTTTTTATTAAGAGTATTTTTATATGGGGATTTACTAGAGTAGGTTTACATGATGATTTCAATTTAGTTCAAAATGTTCAAAAATGTTTCCTCATACTGTACATTGTTGCATCCAAATTTGGTTTGTCATCTTGTTTTGGGTGAACATCGAAGTACGAGTCGGGGAGGAAACCTGCAACACTTCTGTCTGTTTAAACAGATGATTGATGTACAACGGTTGAAACCAAGCAGCAATCTCTGTGGCTGCAAATAAAGTTAACACTGAAGTAACAAAAACTGCAGTTCCTCTAATGGCCACTTGAGGCTGGCTCCAGCAGTGAGTCAATCTCCATAAGGCCACATATTAAAATGTCCACCTTTACAGTAGAAGTGAACATGTTTTCTGCCTGGTACAAAAACTGTTCTGGTCTGTGTTGCTAATTTCCCCTTCCATGACAACTGTTCAGGGGTACATTTTTATACAACTGAATGATATTAAAGCTTAAAGTTAGGCATAATTAAGGGCATGGCCGCTTTACACCCTTGCAGGTAAATAAAAATTCCAAGTATTGATTATATATTGGGAGAAAATAACAATTAATCATCTCTCTACTAGATTGAACTTGCATCACTGGCTATATTTCAACTACAATTCATACTATTACTGCATCTCATAGAATTAGCTGCAGTAACTTTTTTGGCTGTAAATCAATTGACTTAAGTTATCAGAATGTAACTTGCAGTTTATGTAACAAAATCAATATTTTGTATGGATTATTATGTGACAGTGTATTTATACTTATATAAATTCATTAAAAATGTGCAATGGTTTTGCATGGCTTTAAAGAATAAAATATGTGTTTCACAGTATCCTTTTATTTTTATTATTATTTTATTATCCAGATCTGTATATCATATCACATAAAAAAAAAAGAAAATACATTTTTAATTTGATTGGAAGAGTACCAATTTGACACTGTCTTCGTGTTACCTGTAATTAGTATCAAAAAGATCTTTCCAGAAAACTTCTTAGGACAGGATAAGAAAATGAAAAATGTATAAAACATTACCAATGTTACACTGAAATACTTTATCTACATGATAATAATTCCTAGCATTAAAAATACACGGAGCCACCATGCTGCCCTCAATAACTAGGAAAGTTTTAAAGCACAGCAGCCATTTCTCACAGGTCTATGCACCTGACCTCCACCCAGTGACCAGGGGACATCAAGTGCATACTCTCTTTCTGCGTCAGGTGTTGTGCTAGAAAACCTTCACAGAGCGATTTAGCCCTTGTCATTGTTGGCACTGATGCAGCTGCAGACTGTCCTCTTCATCCAGCAGAAGAAGTGCTTGAAGCAATTCTTCTTCTCCTGCCTCTTCTTCTTTCCGGGGTATGTGCCATCTGAAAATTGAAAGCACATTAAATGCCTCAGCTGTCCTCGCTAAAATTAAAGTCCAGATTAAATGGTAATCAGAGTGCTATTTGTTTCCGCTTTTTTATGTATTTCTTGTGAAAACAGGCAGCTAGGAAGGGACTTGTCACAGCAGCCAAAAGCGCTGTGTGTTGTTCGTCCCCCTAGTCAAGCAGCTATAGTGGACAGAGAACAGCACAGCAAGACCAGGACTGAATGCACACTGAGGACAGTTTGATGACAAAGAAATACTGTACCAAGGGGCTAAGTCAGCTAACGTTAGCTGCACAAGCTAACTAGCTAACGGCAGTTCGCTTCTTGTAGCAACAAGTCCATCTGGAAACTCAATAAATCACATAGTATTGTTAAATAGGCATACAATATAACCAAGGATGCAATCTTAAAGGATTAAAATGACATTTTTCATTTCACCTGGACTTAAACAACAATATGAAAAAGCTTAATTCAGACAAAAGTGGAGATGAACATTTCCTACCAGATGTGGTGCTAGTGAGGTCCGAGTACTGCTCCATGCTCCATTCTCAGGTAAAAACAGAAACCTACCAGTCCTCAGCCTTGCTCTCCTTGGTCTCATCAGCCTGGGTGGTTCGTGGTTCGTCTGCCCCATCGGTTTCTGGTTCAGTTGTGTTGGCATCTATCCGAAGCATTACCTCGCATTGGTAGACCCTGTAGTTGGCCTTGGAAGGTGTGCCTTCTTTCCAGTACTCCTGAAAGAAGGTCAAGTATATTTCAGATACCTCTTAATAACTGATTTAACCTTTAGAAAATGTTGTATCTGAGGGATTATTTTTGGTCTTTGTGTACCTTCAGTCTCCAGTGACCGATCAACTACGAGTCGTATCTGACGACAAAACACAGCATCACATCAAGGTATGCAACAGGAAGCTTCTTATTTATTTATGGCTGCTTTCATGGTGAAAACAATATTTATAATAAACTTTAAAAATTACTTCCATGGTGTTTTTAAAAGGTACCCTGTGGAGTTCTGACCTCCTAAAGCAACAGTGGGGCTGAGTTTCAAACCTCAATACTTTCTGGTATCAACTGAAATGTGTTTGTAACACAATGAGTAAATTTCAAATGATATGAATAATAGAGCATTGTTTTTTTAGTGGGCTCCCATTTTGTTTGTCATGCTGCTGAGATAAGTGCTAGTAGCAGTACTAGATCTTATGAGGAAACGAAAAAGGAGGCAGTAAATAACTTACTTACTTATTCAGAGAATGGAGCAATGCTGACAGCTCTTTGTCTTCAGTGTTGTGTCTAATGCTCACTGTATCCATACCTGTGGGACTACACTCCTGACTTCCTTTAAATCCAGAGGGGTAAAGTCCCTGTCGATGAACATGTATTCCCTCAGAGTCACATCCAGCATCTTAAAGGCCAGAGCAGCTCTCCTGTCCGTCAGCGTGAGAAAGTCAATAAATCTGACAATGTTGTAGTTGTCCAGGTTCTTCCACATGAGGAAATTCAGTAGATTCAACTGGAGATAACACAGTACATGACACGTGTGAGGCTTACTTGTTGACACATAGTTGGTTGTAACTTTCTGATATTAAGATAAAAGCAATATAAAACATGCTGATGAATAAAGGGACCTACTTCATTTCTGAAGCTGATTTCTGAGAGACCTTTACAGCAATAGTCTCGTTGGTATCCTTTTTGATGCATTTGATCACAGCTCCAAAGTGATGGCAAAGCCCATCAAACAGAAATTAACACATTCATACACATTCATACAACGATGCACATCATGGGAGCAATTCAGGGTTCAGTATCTTGCTCAAGGATACTTCGACATGTCTGCAGGAGGAGCTAGGGATCGAACCAACAACCTTCCGATTAGGGGACGACCCGCTCTGCCTCCACAGCCGCCCTCTTCTGTATAAAAGATGTATACATACATTACAAATGGCTGTGCATGCTAAGTTTGAAATTAATTTTCAAACTCATTCCATAAATATTAATGTGTTGACACAAAATGTAACATAACAAATTTAGGCTATTAAAAGTCAGCATTCAGTTGTGTTAATTTACTGCTCAATCATAGCTATAAATGCTCCAACAATTCACTGTACAAACATTGGAGCTAGATATATTTGCAGAGCTGAAATGTAAGCTACATTTGTATTTGACACACACATATAGATTCAGTGTAAATTACATTACACACATGTATAAACAGCAGTCAAACTGAGCATTAACAATGCTTCACCTTAGACATCTCACACACTACTCTACATTAGGGAGCAACAAACAGTAGCTTACCTATATCACTTAAGGTCTTGGTTGGATTCGTCGAGAGGCTGATTTAGTTTGAGATTCAAACTCTTCTTCTCGTCCACTTGTAAAAAGTAAATGAGAGACTGGTACACAGCCAAGCTTCATGTTTTACATGGCTTCTGGAATATCTGTGTACGTGGTTCCATGGTTCCGAATGTGAGCCATTTATTATATCATTCACCACTGCACTGGAGTACAGTTTTATAATGATTTTTGGTTCAACTCAGTTGTTGGAGAATGTTCTCAACCTATAAGGAGCATATACTGCTTCAACTGATCTGACCAGGTTAATCCTCACATTGGAGATAATAGGAATACCAGGGAGTGACAAAATAGTATGTGTTAACAGGTAAAAACTTACAGCTGGACATTTTTTTAATTTTAAGTAAAAAAAAAACGTATGTGTCCTGTATATCCAAAACTGGGGATACAAGGTTTTCAGCTTACAGTGAAACCAAAATCCACTCATTACTATAAGTACTTTTACATTTAGCACTGAATTGCTCTAACATTTACTTTAGTAACATTTAATTTACCATTAAGTCATTTTTCAGCATTATAGCCAAGGAGGAAGCAAAGGACTTCTTTCACTAAATGTCCACACACAATAACACATTCAATCTGTCGATTGAGTGACATGCTTTTTCCCTCTAATAGATTAAAAGAATTGTAAAAAAAAGTAACTGGGTTGATGGTGAAGGATGAATGCAATTAGACACAAAATCCCTAGCATGGTCTTTTTAGCTAGCAGTGCATAGCTAGCAGGTCAGCTAGCTAGCTAGCTAATAAGACACACCACACTTGGCTTTTCTTGCCAAGACACGCCCTGTGAAGCATTCACCTACTAGTATTGGTCAGGCAGTCCATGCTTGTCAGGTGACATACAGAGTGCTATTAAAAAAGCTTCATAGGGGCACCCGGTTAGCTCAGTGGGTAGAGCTGGTGAACCATGTACCGAGGCTGAGTCCTTGCTGCAGCGGTCCAGGGTTTGAATCCGACCTGCAGCCCTTTGCTGTGTGTCATCCCCTCTCTCTGCCCCCCTTACCTGTCTGTCTTCAACTGTCCTATCAAATAAAGGAAATAAAAGCCCCAAAAAAATATTTAAAAAAAAAAGCTTTATATGTAGTACAAATTCCAAATCTAGCTAAGGAATAGTGGTGGATAAATGTGTTAATCACAGGACCAGAACCTGGGAGACTGTGTTCAAATCCCCTGTGACACAGTTTTTTTACTTGACTTTTTTCATTTTTTGCAGTTGCAGTTTTGTTAAATATCATTTCAACATAATCATTTGTATTAAAATAGACCATTTCACAACATGAACTACATCTCAGAAAGCTTTTCTGGCAAGCATGGGCTCCTGGCTAATCCTAGTGCTTAAATGCTAAACAGGACCTGTCTTGCCATGAAAAGCAAAGATATTTATAATAACGCGTGCCTGTGATTCTAGACCTTTCAAAAATGTAAACTGTTGTTGTTCCCAGTCTGTAACTGGTTACCACAGTTTGCAGACATGAGGATCCACAGAGCCACAGGCTGGTCTCTCTGACATTCTAGCACGATTCGTATGCGCTTTAGTTCTAGGTGTGTGTCTAATATATGTTGATAATGGTTTTTCTGGTGTTTTGGGAAAAGATTGTACTCGTGTAAGTTGGAGCTGATGAAAATACTGCAGAACACTTGAAGTACCTAAATGGTCAGGTTGTTTATGTCGGTTTGAAATGCAGCTTCGTGTTTTAGTGCTAAAGTCATTTAAAAAATTGCTACAACGCCCACGGTTTGATTTCTACCAGGGACCTTTATTGTCACTCTCCCCCCTTCTGTCCCAATATTTGCCCCTCTGTCGGTTTTCAAAAAATGTAAAGAAAAAATAATTTAAAAAAACACGTAAATAATGTATCTGATCAAGCTTATAGAATAATGGCACCTTTTGAGCAAAGAAAAAATATTTTTGCTGGCACATAAATGACATTTTGTAAAGAAATTATCACAAAACTACGGAAGCCGAGAACGGCCATGGATTTTTATTTTTTTATGCACAGTTATCTCGTGATAACGACTTATTCTTACTTAACCCTTCATATATCCGTCGAGATACAAGCGCTCTTCGGGTTTATTCTCAGGATACAACGATCGTTATCTTCCGTGATACACGAATCTACATTAATAAGTTCATTCTCTTCTCATCCAAAGGCCTAATCGCGCTGCCAACGCACACGGCTTCTCCCCGTACCTTACGGCTCGGCCTTACAGCCTCAGCCAGTGGTACCGGACCATCTATCGCATTAGTTTAAGATCAAGACGAACACGACATCTATTGGAATTATTCGTGTATCTCGGAGAAAACAAACCTTGTTATCCTCGAGATACCACACACTTTGGTACAGAGCATGGCCACGAACGGCTTCATCCGTAGCCACTGGCTGTAGCTGTAAGGCTAAACGGATCATACACTTTACGTTAGTTCGTTTACATTGAACCTTGATCGGGAAGCCGCGCACGCCCTCTCATCGCAAGGTTTGCAGATCAACGACAGAACACATTATTCAATTTAATTAGTTACTCTCGCGAGAAAACGATCTTTGTTATATCGAGATAACGAAATAATAAGTCGTTATCACGATATAACAGTGCAGAAAAAAAAAAAAAATCCATGGCCGTTCTCGGCTTTCGTACAAAACAGATAATTTAAACAAAATCTATCTGCACAACTGCAACTATTCTGTCTTTGTTTATTCTTCAACATGCTAAGCTAACTTGAGCGCACTGTGCAGGGATGTTGAAAGAGGGTAAATGAGTAAAAAAAAAAAAGGAGTGAGAGAGCTTATTAAATTACCATGTTATAAGTACTCGGGTATCTGATTAGATGTTTTTTTTTCTTTCTTCTTTAAAACTCAACATTTTTAAATTTGAGTTTACTAAGACGTTTAAACTTAAGTTAGGTTTCTTTTTCAGAAATAAGATTAAGTTAGGTTTATTTTTCAGAAATAAGATAAAGTTAGGTTTATTTTTCAGAAATAAGCAGAGCCTCTCTTCAAGCTGTAGGTTACAGATTGTACAGGCAACATTTTTATCAGTGCTGGACTATGCAGCTGTACTTTACATGAATGTTACTGCCCATACCATCAAGCCCTTGAAAGCTATATATCACAGTTTTCTTAGATGTATTACAGGTGACAGACCCACCATTGCATTGTCTTAACACTCAAAAGGAACAACACTGTTTTGATTGTATTTACACAGCCATCCCTATTAAGTTACCATTTTCTTCATAATCACTTCTAAGATTTAGAAAAATTGAATAAATGGATAATTTGTGGATAATAAATTATAAAAATGTATACATCTTAGGCTCATTTTGAATAATGTTTTATATAAAGAATGCTCCTGTTTTTCTTAATATGTCTGCTTGGGTAAATGGACCTGTACTTGTATAGCGCCTTTCTACTCTTCCAACCACTCAAAGCGCTTTTTTAGACTACAGCCACATTTACCCTTTCATACCTTTCCATACTCGAACCTACAGTATGCAATTGGAACACAGCTTCAGTTTTTGGTTGTATAGTTATTACTCACGTCAGTAGATGGCGCCCTTTTAATGGTCAAACTCCTGAAAGACAAAGCAGCAACAGTGTCCTGATCAGGCTCTAAGTCATCTGATGAGATCCAAATCAAGCATCACAACAACAAGCTGGACAACAAAGGTAGATGCTAAAGAAGCTAAGGGCAGGCTAAGAGCAGCACAAAAACAAATATCCGGAGGCAACACCACAACAAAAAGCAAACAAAAAGCCAGTGGGTTTGTGCTAAATCACATCCAGCTCATGAAGAAGTACAGCGGGACTTTAAGGGTTTGGGATTAGTGGAGGGTAAACACAAACCCACTGATTATGCATTAGCTGATGTTCATTTCATTAAACAAAATCATCACAAGCAGTTTATTTCAGGTGAATTCATGTGGGATGGGGGGGACACTGCTGTTAGGGCAGGCTGGAGTTGATGGACATGGCCTACCTCAGCTGCAGAGCTTGCTCCACACATTCCAACAGGCTCCTGCAACAGGAAGACCTGGTGTTTATCTGACTACGGGCCTGAATGGCCCACAACAATGGGAGGGAAGGAACCAGAGGTGCACTACTATCGCTTTCTGAGGTCCGACAGTAGTGCTGATATTTGGACTGAGGCTCTAATGATCTAATCTACTACTGCTACTACTACTTTTCTTCTTATTGCTATTTATACCCCTACTATTATGAATATCAGTAATACTGGTATTAGTACAATTATTACATAACAATCAGCCTATTAAACCAGTCTAACTATAAAGGATCCATGCAGGTCAGACCAAGATGTTTCATTCTTTAAAACACTCTGAGGCTGGTGACGTAAAAATAACTTTTTGTCATATTCACTGAAACTTTCACTTTATCCTGACAGTAGAACATTAACAGATAATCTGTGAAAAAATCAGGTTCCTCTCTCCTAATGACATTTGCAAGAATCCACCGGCCTGAATGAAAACAACAATATAATATATATTTATGTATATATATGACAAAAAAGTCTTTTTTATAAAAATTACCTACTACCCACTTTCTGTCATTACAGATACACTTTCTCTGATTGTTATGGTGCCCAAAAGTGCCCCCAAATCCGCAATGGAAATTTGGTAAAAAGAGGTTTCATAGTTATCACACACACACACACACACACACAAATGGCTGTAAAACGATGAGTACATTTTTCTTACTGATGCTAACACTCTCATATAATAATTCAGTTCAGATTATGATAACACACTTTTTGTCCACCCCACTTTCAGGTAACCTCTTCAACTCTGCACTGACCAGTGCCTGAATTGGACCAAAAAAGGTGCCTGTAATTCAGAACAACCCTACCCATAAACGCAACATAACCCTAACCCAATTTGTATTTTTTATCCATTTAAACAAGGAAAGACAAGACAAATATCCAGGAGTCAGTAGCGATGAGTACCGACCCATTTCAGGCACTGGCGCTGACAAAATACATCCGTGGCCAACATTACTGTCTTTCAGAGGCTGTAGGAGGCTCAGTTTTAAAATTAGAGTAAAGATACTGGTATCTACTGGTAGATATTTTCAAAGGGTTCCCTTGACCTCTGAACTCAAGATATCTGAATGAAAATGGGTTCTATGGTTCAAGATGAGATTGAAAGGAAGTTGACATCTTCACTTCCTACTTTGAAACTCATTCTGGCACCACTGACTGCATCCACGCTCACTGATCCAAGTTCAGTTTTAGATGTCAACACAATTCACAAGCAGGGAGGAAATCTTTGGATTTGGGGGGTCCATTGGACACTGTTAAAAAATAATCAGAGTGTATTGCTGACAGAAGAGTGGAAGTTTTTCCATTGTTGTTCTCATTGTTGTTCTACTGATCGCTTCAAGGGCGGTATCCTGTACAGCTGTGACATCTTAACAGATAAAACCCATAATATTCTCAAATCAGAATGAAGGTGGAAGAGTAAAGAGGTCTTACGGTGAGTTGTCTTCCTCTCCAGACAGACACCAGTCATCGTCATAAGAGCCCTGCTGGAAGGGGAACCAAAACAGAACCTTTGCTCATATTCATTCATCAGTATACAGCACTGTCACAAAAATATCCTGCAGAAAAAATGCATTACCAAATCAGGATAAGGCTCCGTGACTTTCCTCAGCGGAGGCCCAAACTTCACTTGGTCAACTGCAGAGAAAACATGTTGAGAATGAAATGAATAAGGAAGCATTCACACACGATTGAGGGTTTTATCAGACTCAATGTGCTCCACCACAATCCAGGCTTTTTTCATGTTCACTATTGATGAGCACTCACTCTCAAGTGCATTGATTAGCCTTAATTTTAGCCAGACACCGGATGTACTCTGCAACCACACATTACCTATAATGTCAATCTAACCATGGTAGACTGGATTCTATAGCCCTGATCTCCTCATACAACAGCTGATAGCAACATGGCGACCGTACAATGACCATTCTGTTCACTTAATACCCGGACTATACTGTTAACACTACGTTCAAGCATTATTATTATAGCACCATTATCCCTTACAAAGGTTGCACTGACTTTCTACAATGTTTACAACACAATTCACACAGAAAAACTCTTAACATACAGTATATACACTGAAACCTTCAAGAACTTTTGAACTAAAAGCTTTTATCAGATCAGGGTTTTCTTGACAAATGTCAGCCAAGATTGACACTCATCATGTTATCGACATCCACACTTCTTATTGATTACACAGATCACACATTCTCCACATGAAGGCAACTTCAAAACTACTCGACAGATTTACATTTGCAAAGGATATAGTCTATTTTTTGGAGACTACCTGACCATTCCTTAAATGTCACCAGAAGGCCCGCATATTTCCATGTGTACAATATCAAAATCTAAAGGGCAGATAGCCTATATGACCACTCACATCCACTTGCATCTAGCATCACCATCAGGTCAAAATATCAACTTAGAACATAAGTTGATAAGCAGAGTGGCATTAAAAGCCTCTGAACCAACAGACTGATCTCCCCTTTCTGACGGAAGATGAAGGACGGTTGTGTTTGACGATTTTGCCAACAAAAAAAAAGTAAAGACACGTAGAACTCCATTTCCAGTTTAATTCTGCAGACAAGCTGTTAGATGTATCTTGTTTGGGCTTCTCTGTTGAAGTGACTGGGGTGTGATTGACAGGAGGAAGCAGGCCGTCATGTAACCACAGAGAACCTGAGCTATCGGTCGACAATCTGTCTTTGAAGCAGATGATGGGAAACTAGCAAACCAGAAAGCAGAAGCTGCTGTCTCGTCTCGGATCAGTTAGCTCTCTTTGCTAAATGCCTGCATCCATAGATTATCGTAATTTTAAAGTATAGAACTTGATATAAAAAGTCTTTGAGGTTCTTTACTGTTTGAAACTGAATATTAGTATGGCAGGGATAGAAAACCAGTTGCAAAATGTGTTGTGTAATGACCAAATACACAACTATTATTTATTTTGCATGTTTTTACTACTGCTTTGAATTTTCTTTCACCTTGCCAGCCGTCTGTGGTTTCACTTCAGTATGAAAATTAACTTGCAGAGACTTAAAACATGCTTGCAACAGAAATTCCATCACAGTGAAAATGGTCTTTTTTTTTGTCAAAGATCCATTGCTGTTGCAACATAGAAAAGTGATTGGTGGCAGCTGATTTGAAAGCTCACCACTGTATTACATTCGCTAGTGCTCCATATCATTGTTGCATTACTATTTCTGTGTTACCAGTTGCATTCTGCCAACTATTAGCTACCTTCTTTTGCCTGATATTTAACGTTATTTATTGCACTTTTTCCCCCCATAACCTTTTGAACCATTCTGGCTCCTGCTATTAACCTTGCGAGGCAGCTAGACTTGCGA
This sequence comes from Morone saxatilis, assembly GCF_004916995.1. NCBI lineage: Eukaryota > Metazoa > Chordata > Actinopteri > Moronidae > Morone > Morone saxatilis. Next base: position 984,831 of record NW_023339984.1, on the reverse strand, counting down.
GATCACGAGATCATGCGCAAACCCTTCTTGCCAGGCTTCGAACTATGCACTCAATGTCCTATCAGGGACTACTGGCAGCTACCGGTGTGGTTTAACGCTAGATGTGCTAGCCCCCAGGAGGAGCTCTGGGCTTTGAAGCCAATTTGACATAGTGGCCAAACCTTGTAATGACAGCAATGGTGTCCGTTACGTGATGCACACACACCCCAAAAGACAATTGCCCATAAGCTTACATTGTGAGTTTACAGGTTTTTTAAGCATCACAAACCAAAAAATCTGGGGAATTTTATACTTGCAAATTTAACTTTTTTGGCTTCATGCGCCACTGAGCAGCTTCCATAAGAATGACTTTAGCCCCGCCCCCAACACTGTATCCAGTTCTTCCTTAATACATCCATGGTGATGATGTGTGGGAGAAGTGACGAGAATGTTTGCTCGAAAACAACAATGGCGGCTGCTAAAGACGATAGCATAGATGCTGCTAGCATCAGTTACTGTACATCAGAACTGACCAGTATTCCTTCATTGAAAGAAGAGCAAAGAACAGCACTGAAGGCTTTTCTCCATGGAAAAGACTTTCTCACTCTTCTCCTACTGACTTCGGTAAGATTTTGCCTACATTCTATGGTTCGTTTAACTGACTGCAGTTCACCTATGATAGACGGTAATAAACAGATGTTTCATCCAATCACCTGCAAAGTATGTTTATTTTTAACTGATGTTTGCTTGGTTAAACAAAATATATATTCTTCAATTTTCTTTGTCTCAGTATGTTCTAGTTGTACGGCTGAGTGTCATTAGACATTTTCAGCCTTGCTTGCAGCATGGCTCTATGGGGAACAACATCAGTCTGCCAGTCAGGTGGTAAATGGTAAATGGACCTGTACTTGTATAGCGCCTTTCTAGTCTTCCTACCACTCAAAGCGCTTTTACACTACGTACCACATTCACCACAACATTACTCAGTGATGGCAAAGTCCATCGAACAGAAACTAACTCATTCATACACATTCACACACCAATGCACAGCATCGGGAGCAATTTGGGGTTTAGTATCTTGCTCAAGGATACTTTGCCGTGTGGCGGGAGGAGCCGGGGATCAAACCAACAACCTTCTGATTAGAGGACGATCCGCTCTGCGTGCCGTAATGACTTTGGTAATCCACTTAAATTTTCTGCTACCACCACCATGAGGTTGACATTTGTGGTCTTAAGTGAAATGTTTTACCAGCTGTTGGATGGATTTCAATTACATCTGGTACATACGTTCATGGTCCCCAGGGTATGAAACTCAATAACTTTGGCGATCCCCTGACGTTTCCTCTAGCGCCACCAGCATATCAAAGTTTTCACTTATCTTGAGAAATATCTTTAGAGCTTCTCAATGTCTGTAGCCTCTGCAGTAGTGTTAGTAACATCAGTAGCACTGTGTGCCTTCAAAGCACATATTGGTCAAAGTGAGGTGCAGGTGTTGAATGGGTTTTCGTATCTACGTCTAGCACGCGGTATGGTAAGGGAAGTTGAGGTCAGCGACACATTGATTTATGATATGGTACCGGGCAGACTGTGAAGCCAGACTATCACACTTGGGCCACAAGAAGCCTATTGGCAGTGCAGTGGTATGAAGTCACTCCAGCCAGTGTATAGAAGTACCACTGTCTGTCACACACTAGTGGCATGTTCTCAGTGCCATCCTCTGACGCAGCCTCCATCCCACATGTATGGACGGGTTACAGGACGAGGGCAGCCATCAGCAGGCTGACTGAGAGGCTTTTGTCCTCTTTCATCTTATTGAGATTACAGCACTGAATACTGGGGGTCATAGTGGACAATGAGGCCACTCTTCAGCAAGTACAACCAGCGCACAGTATATTTAGACATGCATGCATCAACTGCACTTGCACATAAAAACGGCTGTCAGAAACTGTATTACTGTGCAATATTTAACAGTGTATGGAATATATATTTACTGGAATGATGAGCGTGGGTGTTGGTTTGCCTCCTACACTCCTTCCCACATAGATTAAATTGGTCTGGCCCATACACTCAGCCCTAATACAGCAGTGAATTATGGTCCAGATGTGGCAGAGACATGGCATAGCCATATCTCAGCCAACTATATGACCATAGGTATGTAGGACCAGACAAGTTTAATTTCATTCACTGTCTTTCTGTTGTGTACTTTATCAATCATGGAAAATTACAAGCAAATGATATAGACCAAAAAAGCACTGTATATAACTCCAGCTCTCAGATTGCTACATCCGTCACTGGTTTCTCAAAGAATCAACTTTAAAAAATCCTGTTGCTTGTTCATAAGTCCCTGAACGGTTTAGGTCCAATATACTTTAAATCTCCTGACCCAGTACAAACCTTGCAGACCTCTCAGGTCAGTTGGTTCTGGATTACTGGCTGTTGGCAAAGTCAAAACTAAGCATGGAAAACACTAGTTTCAAATGTGGAACAAATTGCCAGAAGACTTCAAATCCAAGCTATAGACTTACCTATTTACCACTGCTTTTAGTTGTCTTTGTTTAACCTGCACATAAAGAGAAATGTAGCTATGTGCTGGAACTATTTCTTGTCAATTCATCCGCCCTACAGTTCTGTGGCGCATCTCTGGCTACAGCTCATGATGCCAAATACAGTCAATGAGCACATCTTTTGGTTTTGTCCTCTGTACAGACACAATGGTACCAAACCTGCTGACCTCACTGTGCCGACAAAACTTTGGGAAACTGCGGCTATGGTCCGCCAACTGCCAAGGGATAGTTACAGCATGCAACTCCCCTAAAACCACAAGTCCATTCTTACATTTCTGTTGCACTATTCTTTTAGGAGGAATACTCCAGCATTTTGGAACGTATGCTTATTAACAATCTATCCCACAGCCAGTCAATAGTAGTTTCATCTCTGTGCGAGTACAGACAGGTCTGGGACATGTTTAGCCTAATGCACAGGCTGGAAAAACACAGCTTTCAACAACTCTAAATTTCTCAAAATTAAATCAGAATTTGTGTGTGTGTGTGTTTGTGTGGATGTGGATGAGGATGTGGGTGTGTCCTCACATTGTTCTTCAGACAGGGTCCTCTCTACAGGCAGGTGTTTCCCTGCTGACTGAATCTTGTCAGGAGCCACTTCCCCAACCTGTCAACAGATACATGACACACCAGCACAAACACTGAGTCTGACTTTAAAGCTTTACACTTCTTGATTAAATATCGGAACAGAGAATCTCCTCTGTCGGCCAGCTTCTCTGCGGCACTGACCTCCAGCTCGTTGTCGTCCATGCTGTGTGTGTGGCTGCTGTGGAGCTCAGGGTTGTTGGCCATGTCCAGCAGCTCAATGACCAGGTTACGGGTCAGCAGCTGCGTCACAAACGGATGCTGAAGGAACAAGTTACACATCATGACCTTGAGCAGTAATAGAAAACTAATATTGATGTCAGAGAAGCATACAAAATAATTTTTGAATCACCGCTAATATCTCTGATTTGGGGCTTTCTTACTATTATTACTGATTAATCTTTAGCCCTTATTTACTTTGTGTTATGGTTCAAAGTAAAGAACACAAACACTACTGCAAAAATGAAATGCTGTTCATATCCGTATAATGTATTCAGATTCAGATTACACTTCAATTCTACTGATTAGCACCCAGTGTGAATGCTCTGAAGTGTATGAATGTGAGGCTTTTATTTCTGCATGCTCTGGTGAAAGAGAATTCAACTTCTCAAAGGGTTAAAAATAGAACTCATTGCATTCATGAATAGTGCATATAATAGTGACTGTGTGAAGACGGATGGCTGGTTAACTGTCATTCATTACTGACTAACTATAAGAGCGGGCTAACCTGCAGCAGTGTCTCAGCTGAGGGCCTTTTACGAGGGTTTTTAATGAGAGCCATCTTCACAAAGCTCTGGAAACCCGCAGACCTGCAGTGAGAAGAAATGAACAGGAGAATGAAACATACATGAAGGAGATACTGATGAAGCTATATGCATGCTAGGAGGAGGTAAACTCACCACTTGGTTTTATCCTTTAGTCTTGGAGGCTGGAAGTTGCTCTTGGACATCAGCATCAGCGCTCTGAAACATTGTTTTAAATGTCACCGGGCTGGAAAATGTCTTAACTGTTTATAGGTAATGACTGCCCAAGAATAAAATACAAAGCAGGCAGCCAAAATGTTACAGAACAAGTCTCTTCTGTTTATGTCTCTGCTTTCACACCGTGCACAGTTCATTCAGTCTGTCTGTTCCCAGCTGTCTGTGCTGACTCACCTCATTGGGTGGAGGTCAAACATGGGCGGCTGGAGCTCAGCCAGCTCGATAGCAGTGATGCCGACGGCCCAGATATCACACAGGTGGTTGTACCCGCCCTTTTTCTCCACTGCAGCCACCTCTGGAGCCATCCTGGACAGATGAACCAGAGAAGAGGAGACAAAAGAGGAGAGGAGCATGAGATAAACACTCCTAAAAAGGACGTGGACACAGTATGTAGCAGACACCTAGCATCAACTAGACTTTGGGGTCCACCTCTGATATGACTTATCTTTATTTACTAATATTAATCAAGTTTTGGTAAAATTATTTTCTTTTTTAAAGTAATTTCCTAAAAGAGATGGTCACTGTAGTTTTTTTATCAAAGGTTACTCCAACAGGAGTAAAAAATGCAGTTGTTGGGTACTATCTAATGCGGCAGATGATTTGGTGCTCTAGTAAGTATTTGGGGCAGCAGGTTAGTGTATATGAGACAAAATAAACTACAGTGTGTGTGTTCATGGTAAAGGAGCATGTCACCCAGTGCAACAGTGTGGGTCATAGATGTGCTGTTAATAGTTTTTTGAACAACAATGGAGCGCTATGGCACAGAGAAAAAAGATATATATATACATGTTTACCATCCACTGTTTAGAGCTTGGTGCTTTTTAACTCTAGATTTGAACAAGATGAAGGATTTTAGTCAT
>NW_023339984.1:953653-979841 GCF_004916995.1 Morone saxatilis | reverse complement strand
CAGCTAAACTCGGACTCAAAACTAAAAAAAATCTACCTTGTGCACTCTCGTTTAGCAAACTCTCATAACACCATTCACCCCTCTTACATTTGTTGCAAACAAGTAGTTCCTGACTGCTCCTATACCCCCCACCGATAATCACCATGAGTTACTCGTTACATCTACCCGTCAGGATTCAGTAACGTACCAACATACACTAAACTCAGCTCACACAAGACCTCTTGCGATTAAAACCACGCCAGCTAAAAACACTGATAAAGCTATCCTCACCTTAAAAATCACTGCTTTCTCCCCACCGCTGTTGACAGACAGCACGGACACCATGAGGGCTGCGAAGCCGTTAGCGTCCAGCTTGTTCTCCCTGCGATAACTTAAGATCCCCAGACCGTCCGTCCTCTGTCTGTCCAACAGCGTGGGAGAAACAGTGATTTTTAAGGTGGAACTACTTTATTCAGTGTTTTTACTGGGTTTTAATCAGGGAGTCTGTTACTACTATTAGTAGTATTTACTACTATACCTACAGTATGTAACGATAACTCATTATTTATACTACATACACTATAGACAGTCAAACTACTTGTTTCTATAAATGTAAGAAATGTAACTATGAAGAAGTTTCAAAGAGGAAGTGCACAAGATAGATTTTTAGATTTTAGTCCGTTTACTGGTTGTGGGAAGTAAAAGAATGTACAAACAGTTTTTTGTGATATATCTGTGATATATATCACTATATTAAATATACAGAAAGGAATATTGTTATAAACTATTGGCTAGTTGCAGACCTCATCCAAAACATACTGACAGCAGTACTGTGTCACAGGCTGAATTCCAGTCTGCATGGTAGTATAAACAGAAGTAGAGTGAGGTCAGGTGAGTCCATTCATCTTACCAGTAGGGAGTTCCTATAAAAGACTTCCTTTTGGCTACAGAGGCGCTGATCTCTGCTGCCACACCAAAATCAGCTAGACACACAGGAGACAGACAGGGTCACACGCTGGCTCAAATCCACTACAGACGGCCTATTTAAGCACACTTGATGAGCGTGAGCAGTTCGATAGGTATTGCAGTGTGCGTGCACGTGTGTATGTGTGTCCAACACAGATCACCACTGACCCAGTTTCACATCTCCTCGCTCTGTCAAAAGGATGTTGGCTCCCTGCAGAGAGAACACACATCGAAGCTCGTGTTCGCACTACAACCCACAGTAAAACACTGCATGATCACAATTATACACTTGACAAAGCTTTAAAGATCTGCCTTACCTTTATGTCTCTGTGCATTTTGCCAGTTTCGTGCAGGTGATACAAACCCTGGAAAAAGCACAGGATGAAAAGGTTATTTTCTCCATACATCTTGTATTATTAGTTAGTCTATGGTTGTCAACTGTGCCTGAATCAGGCCAAGAAAGGTGCCAGTACTCAAATTTAACACAACCCTAACCCTGATTCTTTTGGTGGTTTTTATCAATTTTAACAAGAACATTTTCAGGACTCTTTTTTTTTTCACTCTAACCACCATTCTTAACCAAATGGACACTAGCTAAGGTAGAGTAGGACCAGTTGAAAAAAAAACCCTACTCACCAGGAAGCGGCGGTATGCAATTAGAAGTAAGCGTACTCGTGTGGACAAAAATTAGGGGTGCCTGTACTCGGTACCTGTGAGTACTGGCCCATTTCAGGCACTGGTTGTCAATTACAGTACAGGTGAGAGGCAGATTAAAGCAGTTAGGGGAAGCTGTTAACCAGCCAGTACTCCTGGCTGGAATACGACTTATCTCCAGATTTTCTGTTCATCGGTTTCAGGTAGTTTGATTCAATCCACTGTTAGTTAAGAATATGAACCATGTCAGCACAAGATAAAGTTTGAAAACTATATTCCGATTTGAATTTTAGTGTAATGTATCTCAGAAACTTGACGACTGGGCTGAACAAGCAGGACAGATATTTATTACAAATACAGGTAGTAAAAAAATCTCCAACAATCCCTGAATGGATAGAAATAGTTCAGGACTTGTTCCCTGAGGCACGCCACTAAAAATGTGAAAAATACTGAAAATCTTTTTTAATCTGAAATGAGTTCTTTATATTTTCTGTGTCTTGGTGTTATTTCTTTCTGTACTCAGGCCAACAGAATGGACTGTGGTAGACCTACCCTGGCTTTGCATGAGTCAGAGTCATGGATCATATGTAAGGGCCTTTATGATTTCAGTGGACAATCATGGACACGAAGGACCCACAGACCTTAAAACTTCAATGTTAATTTCCTGTTTTACACAATATCAAGCCTTTCATCTTACCTCTGTTGTCTGTCTGTTTTGTTGTTGTCAAAACCAGAGTTATTATAGTTTTGTGTTTTTCAGCAGTTTTATTTTATTTTGTTTTTAATTTGTTTTTTAGTTCTGTTTCAGTTCATTTCCAGTATGGGTTAGCTAGTTTTTATTGTGTAAAATGTTTAGTTTCAGTATTGTATTAGCAGTGTTCAGTGTTTGTGGCAATTATTCTTTTCCAAAAGATATTGGCTTTGCTTTAAAAAACTTAACCTAAATTCAGATTCCTTCGTGATTGTTAATTTCAGTATAAGTTTTTTGTTATAATACAGGGGGTATTTGTCAGAATAGGCATTACAACACATACATACTGACTGAGTCTCAATAAACAGATGCACCAACGCCTCCTCATGCTGGGTGTGTTGACTAAATTGACTTGAACTACAGACATTATCTGTATATTTTTATTTTATTTCAGTTACCTCAAATGTTTTTTCACACCTCGTTTTAGTTTTTAGTTTAGTTTTGGTGAGCTATAATAACATTATACAAGACAAAGGCTCAGATTTGCATATAATGTAGGACCTGCTACAGGTGGGCAACGTGGATACAATCCTCTAGTATATACAATTCAACAGCATATGTAATATTTATATTGTGATACTGACATACTGTTTATTTCAATATAACAAAAATACCTGATAATTCAAAATACTTTAAACCTTCCAGACAATCCAATGATGCCATAAAACATTCAGGTTAGGCTGCAAAGGATTGCCATGATGAAGCCAAAGGCAATCATCATCATCAGTTTATTTAGATAAGATACCAAAACATGAATAAACTAACTGCATGAGTGAAATATTTCTTCTCCATTGGCCGTTAACAAAGCCAGACAAGACCATCTTGTATCAGTTGTTCTCTGAGATTCCTTCCCTTTTCATTTAAGTGACAGAAGGTCACCCACTAACAGAATACAGACCGTCTGGCAGGCTGTGGATTGTGTTATGCTGCAGCAGCATTTACAAATACGTTATATTTAGTGGTCTGGCGAGGTTAAATACTATTTAGCTCTTCTGTTGCTGGGAAAAACACATGACTCACTCTGTCGGCAGAGTATCTTTAGAGATTTCACAATGCAACAGCAACAAGCTGCCTTTCTCCCAATAAGCCTTACCTGGAGGGTTTCTCTGCACACGTAGGCTATCTGTTTCTCCTTTAATGGGCCCGTCACTGTAAAGAACAGTTTGATTAATAGCTCACACACTCAAGAGGGGCTGAAAAAGAAAGAGCCTGCAGGGATATTTCTAAAAATAGTGTAAAACTGGCTTTTCAGGGTCTGTTTTACAGTAATGTAATGTCAAAATTAATGTGGTGATTACAACAGTCCTTACCCAGAGTCAGATGAGAAGATCTATTTCATGACTGTGTGTCTAGAGATTGGTCCACTAGTGTTTAGCCTAGCTTAGCATAAAGATTGGAATCAGTGGAGGCAATGTTAGCATAGCTGTGTCAACACAAATCCAAAGCTGTCTTCTTTATTAAAGGTTATATGTATGAAATTTACTACAACTAGATGCACTAGAGCACCAGCAACTTACACCAAAACAAATGGGTGCTACAGCCCACCAGACTCCATTGACAAAGCCAGTAATTTAACTTGCAGATAATTGTATAACATACTTCAAACTGGACAGAAACTAAATCACTAAAAACCTCTTTGTTAGTCTTTCCACAGTTTTTCAAACAATCACCAACACTGGTTTGGTCAAAATAACCCCTTAATTCAGAGTTAAATATGGCTGCTATGGTTGCAACCTAATCCCTGTGCTGGTCAAAGTGTGTCCACTAAAAGTGCTTGCTTTTGACACTGAGAGGCTGAGATTGTTATTCTAAGTGTCTGACAACATTAATGAAAGGATCCCTACAAAGATAGACCTTTAGTTTCACCAGAAACAGCCGTAATATTGCTATCACTCGCCAACGGACTCCGTAGACAAAAAACGCAAATTTTACCTCGCATATCATTGTAACAACATAACTTCAAGTGTACAGAAACAAAATTAAACTCTGTCTTAAAACTGTCTTTGTTAGTCTTTTCACTGTTACAACAATCACAAACTTTGGTTTGCTGGAAATAAATCCTTAATTCACAGACGTAGAGGAGAAAAACAGCAGTTTCAGTTGATCTACTCAAAGCCAGCAGTTGTACATATTGAGACTCACATGCACTAACATGCACATGAAGCCGGACTGGAGAAGTAAACTATGCTCAGGGTTCAAAACAGGGATCGTAGCTGTCAAGTCAGCTAATTAAAAAGAAGCTATACCCTGTTTGTTTGTGTCTGCATTCACTTGTTAACCGCTACAAATATATATGATTCAAATTTCAAAAAAAATTCAAATGTATCTTTTGTAGGGTAGTATAGAGCTAGCAAAAGGGGTAGCCCAAGGCTCCCAACTGGGAACACAAAAGAAGTTTTCCATTCTTCCTGATGTGCCAACATGACATAAATGTAATATTTGCACCTTGCTCTAGGTAAGAAATATTTCCACTTATTCTTTAAATCAGGGGTTTTCAAAGTCTGAGAAGTTGGGAAAAAGACGTCCCCCTTAAGTCTGAGACATACTTGCTTTAACTGGCTGCCTTGTATATCCTGCATTTGTTTAGACCGTTGGTTGTGCACAACCTCAGAAAGCAACACGAACATGTCTACAACACAAAACGCGGGTCTAAACAGCAAGTCTCCAGCTTTAGTTGACCTGCTTGGTTTCGCTCAATCGCTAGATGTCTATAGGATCATAATTACCTTATTTGATCCTATAGAAACTCAACAATTGAGCCACAATAGCCTAATTTGTCCTAAGGCATTTATTAGTTTCTGACTCTGGAGAAGTGGGAAAAACTGTAAAATTCCCCAAAAATCTTCACACACATTTAGGCTATACTATGTGATCTTTTGACAATGAATGTAATAACATTTATTGTATTTATACCATGATACATGTCCTGAAGTGACCCTCCGCCGCAGTACTCCATGCAGATCCACAGCTTGGTGTTCCTAGAGAGACACACACAACCTTTATCTCAGTGTTTGACATGTGCAGTGCTCATTCTCCAGGGCAGGGATTGTGAAAGACAACACGGAAGCACTCAGTATTAAAAGGAAACACTCCCTAATATTCTGACTCTTATGCATGCATCCAACAGTCTCACTCAGCACTAGAAAGAGTGGGAGAGGAATCCAGCAGCAGTGTGGGGAACATAAAAGTCAAATTCCACATATTTCAGTCCACCAACAATCCCAGGAATTCCACAAATGTGAGGTGGACGGGCTGAAAACACACAGCACCTGTGGTAGCTGCCGAAGTAGGCCACAATGTTTTTGTGCTTGCACTCCTTCATCATCGTGATCTCCTGCTGGATGGATGTGATGTCATCCCCTGAACAGACAAACAGGTTAGTAAGTGTCTGCTGTAGGAAGGAAAATTACAGACCAGTAAAGCATAGGGTGAGACTATGAGTACTGGTATGTACGGCTGATAAACTATTCACTTAACATCATCTATTCACGTATTGATTTATATTTATTAGACAGAGGAGTGTCAGCATTACATTCAAAAACACTTCATGCTGTCTGAAGTATTTAGTGTAACAGGAAGCATCTAGTTCATTTGAATCAGTCATAGAACCTGGAAAAGTACCAGTATATTTTATACATGTTTACAGGGTTTTTCCTAAATAAATAAATTCAGTAAACTTTTGAATGTATTCTTGCACAGAATGAGGACAGTGGATGTTGCCTCCTATCACATTGAAATTACTTTATGAGTGGGTGAGTATGGACAGAAGCAACCAGCAACTCTTTTAATGTATATCTGAGCATGTCAGTATTGTTTTAAGATAGACTATGATAAAATCATTTTAAAATCAAATTAAGAATAAGGAAACTTAAACTGTTTGCTGTCTTGCCAAAAGTAAGGACCCTATGAGAATAACAATAATAAAAATAAATGTGTGTGACACTGTACAGTATCAATTTGAGGTATGTCAGATTGTGTGATGAATGGTAGTTGAATTGCAGCTACAAAGTCAACTGAAAAAAATCTATATCCAAGCTCCAAGCACAAAAAAGAAACCGCTAAATGTGTCCTGTCCTTAGAAACTGATATTGATCTTCTCTTCTGGCTGACTGACAAAGACATAGTTCCCAAAAATGTTAGACTCTCCGTAAATTCAAATTCAGTTCAAATTTAAATTAAAATAATAAAAAATAATCAACCTTTAAATGCTGATTTGCAAATGATCAGTTGTGAGCATGTTGCGTAAAGTTTGGACAGTTAACATACCAGGGTCGAGCTTGACAATCTTGATAGCTGCCAGTTCAGATGTCCTGATGTTGCGAGCCTGAAAGGGAAGGAAAATACATGACAATCTATGTAATAAATCCATATACATACATTACATACCATTACAAACATATGCAAACATTATCCGCTTTTTTTATACAGTGTAAAACCAGGTAAGTTAATTTAATTAAAACAATTGTTGAAACTGATAACATCAAAACTTTGAAGTAACACTAACTCAATTTTGTTAGTTAAAAGCATTCTTGATTCAGCAGCTTTTACTAGTAATTTTAAGTGACACTGACTTTATTTTCTAATCTTTTTTTGTATCGTGAAAACAACCTAGTAAAAAGTACTTCATGAGGAATGTTTCTGTAACTTACTAAACTAGTTAGTGTTGCTTAAAATGTTCAATGTAATCAGTTTCAACAATTTATTTGAGTTAAAATAATGGATCGAAGGATATGCCAAGACTCAAATAGCAGGGTTTGGATTACCACGGGTCGTTCTCATGAAAGGCAGACACCTCAGTCAAGCCCTTATCAGACTAGCCTCCTGGTACGTCACAAAGGCAGAATTTACGACTCCATTTACACCTAGCATTAACATATGATTAATGATGTTTTCATAGATGATCTGTCTTGTACTACTGTCAGGATATAGTGCAAGTTTCAGTCAATATGACAAAAAAAAACCTTTTATAAATGACCTACTGCAGCTTTAAGATTCACCTATTAATACTAGGTGTAAATGCAAAGGGCCATAGATCAGACCACTACATAGATATCCAGATGTTAATACAGTATCATGTGGAAATATGACCTAACTTTACACTTTCCAGACCCAGTCAGCTTCCTTAATAGCAAACAGCATCACTTCATCAACATCCAGATTATCAGATTATACCAGATTCAAAGTGTAACCTGCAGCTCAGTGGCTGGGTGTACACACAACTATTTTAAGCAGCGGATGTGTGTCTTATTGGTACTTGCAAATATTATTTTGCTTCATGCATAAACTAATGCTAATATTCCTCTTTCTCAAGTCAATCAAGATCAACTTTAGCTCCTTACAACTCCAGTCAACCCACAGAGATATAGATTGCAGTGTTGCAGTGTTGACGGATATAATGTACGTCACATGCATGCCGGTGTTACGATAGAGCTCACTATTGTAGTGATAGAGCTCACTATTGTGGTTTTGAAAGCCTTGGTGATGTGCCCTCACACAGCTGGTATCAAGCTGCTCTGTGCTCCAGATGAGGCATACATACTGTGTTTTTGCACAACAGTGAAAAATGGCATCACATTTCTTCACACAATAACCTCAGAGGACATAACAACAACAGCATCCAAGAACCAAAACCAAAAATGCAGCAGCCATTAGACAATAACTATTTACAAGACTTTCAGCTAGACTGTAACAAGCACATTTAGTGAGAATGATTAAGTTCAACATGTTTTTATTATTTATTGGCTTGGGGGATTCTGGCATCAATTAGTTGGTTAGTTGGTCTGATAGCTCTTTTAATATTGAACATATTCTGCAGATAATTTAAGATGGCTACGGTCTCCTGCATGACTTCAACATTGCTATTAATTCTATTTTTATGTAGAGATGTTCTGATACCATTTAATGCTTCCTGATAGCTAAACTTTGCATGTCAGTTGATACAGAGTACTGATAAAAATACTTAAATATATCTATATATCATTATTTTTAAACTTCTAACCCTGTATGACTGCTATTGTTGTACGTTCTGGCTCATGTTACACCCTTCGTAAAACATTACCAAATACAATGAATAAATGCCATAAAAACTACTTTTATTATATAGTTTGAGTCAAGTTGCTGACGTTTAGCTATCTCTGGCTAATGTTACACTGTAAAACAGTGCCCAGTGGCAGCACAGTGCACATAAGCAGCCTTACTCTGTGTGGCTAGTACTTGTTGCCTTTATTAGTCTGTGCTGGTTAGATTGGTTAGGGTTATGGTAAGAATATTAAGGTAAGCCAATCTGAGTCAGACTAGGGTGGGTCATGACTTTGCAATCCTGGGGAAAAAAATAGTGAACAGGACATTGCTGGGAAGTAGCAGAGTCCTGTTTCAGGGCTAATAAATGACGTGGTATCAGATCAGTGCATAGACTCAATCCAGTAGGCTATTTCAGGTCATAATGAAGGCTTACGATACTGGTATCGGAACAACCCTACTTTTGTGAATGATACTTGAAAAGCACTCTTACTCATTACTCATTACTACTATTACTCTGCCATAGGTTGGGCTTGGGTCGGGTGTGGATATAATTAAATATATTTAATATTTTATTAATAATGTATGCAACTGTAATTAATGAGTTAATTTGTTATTTATTCATTTTGATATTAATTTGTACTATATTATATGCACAATGTAGTTTACTTTACTTGTAATAAACGTTTTAATTTTTAAGCAGAAATTTGGGTTCTGGTCTGTTAGGGCACAGTTCAGGCTTTTCAGGCTTGCATCAATCCAGGCCAGGTTTTTTGGGCCAGATCAACGCTCTAATTTACTCACTAACACTCAACTTCTCACGTACTCAACAACGCACATTTACAAACATGCACTTACATATGAACATTCACTTGCCCATGTTCAGAAGGCTTTTGTCAAGTAAAAAGAAGAAAGCAACAAATCTGTGCAGTTACTAGAGCTTATAAATCAAATGTGGCAAATACGAATATACAAATATTCTTGCATTAAGTCCATTGCTGTTTGATCCATCACACACTAAATTTTGGAAACTAAGAGACTGAAGACATTAAGTCCTGGTTGGAGCTCTGCCACCTGCCTGCTCCATCAGGATAACAAAACCTGGGCATAAATTCAACTCCGCAGTATGCTATCTTGACGATGAAGGCCTTATAATTAGTTTAGCCTGCTGTCTTGCCTTGGCTTTAACCTTGCACTGATGCCACAGACAGGGCGAATAGTACTGGCAGAGAGCTCTTTCCTGTTGGCACCCCCAGACAAGCCAGTCAGATAGACTGATAGCAGCATCCATTACTTTGACTGTGTGATAAAAAGTAACTTTTCATTTTCAATTCATCATCTGCGATTCATGAAAATCGACAACAGATTTACTAGCAATCTGGACTGCTCTTTGTTAGGACAAATTCCATAGAAAGCAAAACAAAATGGATCAAATGGCAAATAATTCGAACTAGATTCTTTTAAAGGACCAGTCAAACTAGTCCATTAGCAATCCTAATCAGTTCACACAGTCAGGGTAAACCTGTGTGACTCAAGTTTTTTCAGAGGTTATGGAGGATGTTGTCTGGAAGCAGCTATACTATGTTTTTAACTTCCTCAGTTCTTCCTGGGAACATCAGTCATCTGCACTCGACTACTGCACTGACGTCAGACGGACTGATTTTCACTCTAGGCATCCACAACAAACGAGGCAGCCACCAACGGGATCAACAGGTCTCCTTAACATAAGCTGTTGCTTGGCTCGGTTGACTTCCTGTTTTCTTTCCTGTTCTACCGCACCACTTCCTGTGACTGCAGTGATAGTAACGTCTCTGAGATGGTTTGGCCTGAAATAACAGTCATTTGGGGTTACATAATGGGGGAAGAGAGAGCGGAAGCTTAACTGCACTTTTTGTTTAGGCACACAAATGACATACAGTCTACGGCCAAACTGTAATTTCTTCATAATGGGCCAACACCTGTTCATATTGAATGCACTTGTACAGCATGGGGCATGAATGGCCTCTGAAACAAACATGACTGTTGATGTGAAATGTGGTCTTGTGCTTGTTATTTTGAACTCATTAAAGTAAGAATATGTGACCTTTAGACTTGTGAATAACAAATGATAAATGTTTCTAAAAGGAAAAGTTGAATTCATAAGCATAAGTAAAAGACACTGTGTTTTTGAAGTTTTGCTGCTACAGTCTTAATTAATCTAGTTTGACCAGTAGCTTATGGTGGCCTGGCAAGATGGATTCTCACAGGATCTCGCCATTTGGAAGTAAAATCCCATTTATATTCTGAATAGAGGAATTTGATTATTAGCCATAATGTTGTAACCATCCAAGCTAGACTGTGAAAACAATGGTACATGCTCCCGTAGAAGCCACTAGTCCGTATGATATCAAATATCCTTGTTTTTAGGAAAACATGGTATATTTGCGATCTCACAGAGAAGTACAACAGTACTAGGTAGCTAAGATTGACTAAAAATCCCATTTATATTCTAAAAAGAGGATTTTGTTTATTAGCCATAATGTCGTAACCATCCAAACTAGACTGTTTGCATCCATGGACAGGAATTAGTATAGTATATGCATGGGGGACAAATTGCAGATCTCCAAACATAGTTCTGCTTTAACCACCGCTCTAAATCACTGCACAAGTATGCTAAAGTATACTCAACCACAAGTGATAACAATGATACTGATGCTTCATCCTGCACCACATTAGCAGTGGTGAAGCTAACCCTGACCATGGGTTAAACTGACAGCAAGCAAAACAGATGTGCTTTAAACACAGTCTGCCTTTTTAGACATGCAGAACTGCAGACAACATGGCCACTCACTTGCATTCAGGCGTTTCTTTCTGTGTGACTTTCTGACTCAGTGCTATTATTTCGGTTAACTAGTCAGCCACCAATATCTATAATATCTATAATAGGCTGCCACTTGATGTGATGATCAATTTTGTTGAAAAGACAGCATTTTTGTAATAATTAAAACAGTTAAAGATGTTTATTTACCATTTATGCACAGTCCTGTGTACCAAGAGTATGTGCAAGTCTAACTAGCACCAGCAGTAAACAATGTAATGAAAGCCTACTGACATGTTACAGTGGAGTTCCCCATTTCAGTCAGGTTTTAGCAAAGACAAACACACTATGCCAATATGATGACAGATAAATCCTGACCATGTTTCCCCCCAACAACATGTAAAATGTAATACAACTACCCACTGCAATGACTCTCTACAAGTTCTACAAGTTGTGTGTGTGTGTGAGAGTTTGTGAGTGGGAGAGCAAAACTAAGCAAAGACATGGAAAGTGTTCAGAACTGTGCAGTGATTCTGCATTGGGAAATTAAGTTCTTTTGATTTCTTGTTCATTTTCCAGTTATTAATTAATATTCTTAAATGAAATTTTTAAAGAATAGTTAGAAAAAATTGTGATCAGAAACATTATTTCGTAAGGCCGTGTCAGAGAAAATGTATAAATACTGGGAAATAAGTTGTATATTACCATAAGGCTTCAAAGTAAAAAAGAAAAAAATGTTTTCATTCATTTTTTAATTTTTGCCATAATCTTAAAGCAGCTGATGACAGGATGTAGTTAGCCAAGCCTAGAATAAAGACTGGACGTGGTGGAAACTTGAAAAGCTAGAAAGCTTGAAAGCTTGTGATATAATAGTATTTTTAGCCTCTCTAGCACCAGTACTGTATGAGCCGCCAAGTCTCATGGCTAATGATCTTAATGTGTGACCCATCATTTAGAGTGCCACCATGACACACAATGAACTGCTCCTGTCAGGTTTGGGTGTCATTTCACCAGAATCACAGAACAAAGGTTTCTTTCCAACAATAAAACAGGAAGAGATGAATCATAGAGACGGCAGATATACTTGCTGTATTCTTGGGAAAATGAATGCCCCATGAATACTGGCACTGATATCAACCATCTACATTTGCAAGTGCATTCAATTTACTCTAACTAAACTAAACATCCAAGAAAATTCTTGTTCATCTTTTTTCTTCTTCTTTTGTGGCCAAAAGAATAACAAAAGAAAATCTGAACAAACTTTCTACATTTTGAGATGGCTGGTTGCAGCTAGCTGGCTAAGATTAGCTTGTTTGCTCGCTAATGTTATCACTACCAAGATACTATCTGAGTGGATGCTAGTTGGCTTACGTTAGATTTCTAAATTACTTCACCAGCTAAAATGATCCATGATACTAACTTATATATTAGAACAAACGTGCTGATTTTAGCCAGCAATAAATGAGAACAGTACAAAGCAAAGGTGTCTAACAAACAACGTCCGTTTTAGCAAGCATATTGTGTTGATTCTGGCAGCCCCTGTGGATTAAAGCAGTAGTGTTTCCACTGCCTGTCTGACTGATTACAATCCGAGCGACTCTGACCAGGTGGTGGGCATTAAGAATAACTATATAGACATAGCCAATCTTCTCACTGTTGGTTGGTTTGTTATGTAGGTCATACAGAGGCATCAGTATTAAATTGAAACTCCCTGTAGTACATTTAAGAGAGAAATGTTACTTTATTAATATTGTTATTGTTTATTTTATTATTACTATTTTTGGAAATGTAACTTCCACTTTAAGTGCATGACCAGACCGAAGTCAGACCACTTGAGGACATCTTGACCAGCTGTGGCTGGTCCGAGCCGCAGGAGGACATGGATCAAGATTAATAAGAGGGTTACACACATGAGCTCTGAGCTGAGCGTCTCGCTGAACAACGGCAGTGTAATTGGAGTCCACTGAAAGCCCACGCAGTCACATGTCCGGAGGTTTCACCCCTGACTTCTGCAGTTGCAGCTCCGGCAGCAGCAGTGGGAGTGATAATGTGCTATTGTCTGTTCCCATTCACAGCAGACACACTGGCTGCAATATGTCCAAATGTTACAGTAACGCAAATGTCAAAGTCAGCTGAATACTGCTCATGTACAGTATGTAAGAGCATCTTGGTTTTGTTGTACGTACTACTGCTAAATGTATATTTAAAGCTGCACTAATCAATACTTATATGAATTATGGGTAAATTAATGTGTAAGAGGTCGCTTGTAGTGATGAACCCACAGATAATTATCACCAACACCACTACCAGGAGCATTTCAGAAGCGAGCGTTTTACCCGACAGATTAACTTGCAAAGATTTTATTGATCTGGTCAATTTTCTATGAAGAAGTAGGATATGGGGTTAAATTGTTTCTTTTGTCTGTTTTTACATTTGGGCTGACAAATTAAGCCAACAAGGAAGTAAAAAAAAAACTGAAAATGTAAAAAAAAAAGTAAAACACAGAAGTACCAGTTTCTCTAACAGCCACTTGAGGCTGGCTCCAGCAGTGAGTCAATCTCCATAAGGCCCCATATTAAAATGTCCAACTTTACAGCAGAAATATGTTTACAGCCTGGCACAAAAGACACTTCTGGTCTCTATAGCTAATTTCACCGTTCATGACAACTGTACGGGGAGTGACTTTTATATAACTCACCCCTTCAAATTATATTAAGGCTTAAAGTTATGCCTAATTAAGGGTGTGGACGCTTTGAGTGACAGGTGGGTGTCACCGCAGGTGGCTGTTTTCAGTAACCAGCCTTCATTGAGCCCACCGACGCTTCACCTCTTTGCGCCTTTGGATACGGATAAATTTGTGGAGACCAAAGCAGAGCAAAAAGAGAGGGAATTCATCATTCATCAAGTGGACACATTCACAACTCCAAATGAATGCTAATGTTGCTCTGTGTCTGCTGGATGAGAATTAGAACCTGCTAACAGGTACTTTTATAAGGTGATAATCTGACAACACTGTGTTTACAGTTTGTTTTGCTGCCCCCAGTGGCCATTATTATCAATTGCAACTTTAAAAGAGTTATCCACCAATTTAGCATTCATCTTAACAATGTCTACTCACAGTGGACAGAGCCTAAAATATAATCTCTTTTATTCCAGACATTCTTCTTCCTTGTCAAACACTAACTCCTACATCACCCAAAATGCAACTCAAACACTGACAATGACCACTGACAAAGATGGTTGTTTATTGTGGAAACTCAATCCCAGATCATCAAATACAGATGCTGGGAATGAGAGTCAACAATCAACTATCTTCAAGCCTCCAACACAAAGAATCTTTTGATCTTTCTTGGCTCTGATTGGTTGTTTCCATTCAAACCCGGTGGATTCTTGCAAATACCATTAGGAGCACTAGGAGGAACCAGAGGAACCTGAATTTTTCACAGATTATCTGTCTCGTGGACTACTGTCAGGATATAGTGAACTTTTCAGCAAATATGACAAAAAGTGTTTTGTATAAAAATGACCTACTGCAGCTTTAATGCTGTATGACCATTATATTCTGTTCATGCCCCCAGCAGATGAGACAAGGAGCACTGAAGCTGTCCTGGAGGCCTTAATAACAATATTGGTTTTTACTTTCACGTGTCACCTATGTGTATGCAGGCTGAGCAGCTGAACGTTCAGCCTAGAATGTAACATGCTTGCGTCTGTCATGAACAAACCACTGAAAACTTACTAAAAACGCTTCACTTCCTGTGCCACACTAAAGTTCTCATGGTAAGAAAACACAAGAGGCTGTACAACAGGTTTAATCTGTAAAGAATCCAGCTCTACAGCATGCAGCAGAAGGGAAGGGACATGTATGAACAGAGGTGTCCCCCATGTTTCAGGCGTGGGGGGATAAAAAAAGAAACAATACAAATTCTTGTGCTGCTGCTGCAGGATGCACAAGGCACCGGGGCGGGTTAACAGCACAGGATGTTTGCATCCTGACGCTCAAACCGGCAAGTGGAAAGAGACGACATGAGTCAGTTGTACATAAACTGGGTTATATACTGTGATTTAATACATGTGGTTGCTATGCTGTTAACCTCTTAAAAATAAGAACTTAAATTTGTCTGCAAATAACGCTTATTCTCTTGATCAAATGCCATTTACAGTTTCTCAGAGCCCACGGTGATGCCTTCAGTTTGCTTGTTTTGTCCAACCAACAGTCCAGAACCTTAAGCTTGAAAAATGAATGAAGATTATCAAAATAGCTGCCGATTCATTCATCGACTAACTGTTCAATCCACTGATCGAGGGTTTATGCAGGTTCCAACAGGGTTACATTTAAGACTTTTTAAGACCCTGTGATCATTATCAGGTACTTTAATTCTGGAATTTGCCAAAAACGGACTCTTCTGTCTGGTTATTTTATCTATAAACTGTTGATTCTCCAGGAAATTTGATATTAGGGGTGTAAGAAAATATCATACCGCGATATTTTGTTTTGTGATTGTATCGATCGTCAAAAACAGTGTATTGATCTTTGTGTTTCAGTGGTGTTGTTGGTAACTTTTACAAAAATTACCCCTTGTCATATTTGCTGAAACTTTCATCATATCCTGATAGTAGCAGATTCACAGATTATCTGTCTCATGAACTACTGTCAGGATATAGTGAAAGTTTCATAACACATGACAAGAAGTAATTTTTTATAAAATAATACCTACTGCAGCTTTGAGATAAATACAAACGCAGATCCCACTATTCCGGTTGCATAAAAATGGATTTTAGTCAGATTTTATGGCTGTGTGTTCTTTGACAATTTTCTTCAAATTAGATTTCTTTAAATTGCAATATATCGCAGTATATTGCATCGCAACTCCTGTATCGTGATACATATCATATCGTCAGATTTTTGCCAATACACAGCCCTATTTGATATATTATGCCATATATCAGTGTGATATATAATAACAGTATGATAGGAGATGTTATAAATATATAAATATAAATATGAAAACAACATCAACCTGTGGCACAGCTGATGCAACAGGCTGGCACTGTGCTTTGTAAGAGACCTGCCTGTGTACAGGAGATCCAAGGGTTGAAAGGGTTAACAGGCTTTAATGTAAAGACAAAATGGAGCACACACACATTTTAATTCCATCTCCTTTATACTGACTATTTCCTAGAGAGCCCTCACATTAATTTTAGTCTTTTTTTGTGTATTTTTACACACTGTGAGCATTATGTTGACAGTGTGTACTCTGATTTGAACCCTTCAGAGACAATAGGAATCTCAGTCTTGATAAACCTTTTGCCTCAGGTCATCAAAAACCTCTCCCATGCAGCACTTTACTGGCTATATTCTCCAAACACACACTTTCACCTTGATGGCAGGAAGTGAAATAGCCTGCAGTGTGTGTGTGTGTGTGTGAGAGAGAGAGTGTGTGCAGTGAGAGAAGCTTTGTTCATGGACTAAATCTTTCCGTCTGCAGCAAATGTTCTCCCCACTCACCTTGAACACATCTCCGTAGGTGCCGCACCCAATCCGGTGGACTAACTCGTAGTCATCCAGAGGGTCCAGGAATGACACCCCTATCCTGTCCATGTTTGGAGACACCTCTGGGTGCTGCGGGTGAGCCTGGCGGGCTTTCTACTCACACATCCCAGCTGTTGCAGTCGAAGGAGAAAGCAGCAGCAACTCTATGTGACTGCCCGGCTGAGCAGCGGGTAATGGGGACTAATTGGAGCCGACTAATTGCTGGAGTATCGATCCGGGCGCTCACTGACAGGACTGACACACAAACACACACACTGACAGAGTCTGTCTGTGCGAACGGTCCCGACTGGAGCTCGATCACATCACGCATGAGCGAAGACACTACACTGTAAAAAATGTCTAGCGCGGTCGTTTACATCTGGAGAGTTTTTTTAATCATGTGTCCAACCTCAAAGTTTTTGCTCGTGTTCTTTTTTTCTGCCCAAAAAATCATCAGTCATAAAAAACAAAAATACAATACAAAAATACTACTACTACTACTACTACTACTACTAATAATAATAATAATAATAATTAGAACTTGAAAAAACTATGAGAAGAAAATATACAGTAATTGCTAATTGTGCTAATAGCAGCTATGGTGAACAATATATGGAAGAGTGTGAGTATTTTAATCACCATAAACTAATTTCATAAACCAGTCTTCATTTAAAGGATTTAGTGGCATCTAGTGGTGAAGTTACAGATTGCAACTAACTGAACATCGTTGCCATCTGTATTTGACTTCACTCTGGCACACTGTGCCTAGAGTATGGATAATTAATGATTATGGATCCTATATATTTTACCTCACAAAAATGAAATAGTATGAACATTTATTTATGTTATACTTTTTTGTATGTTTTTTTGCTGGAAACATATGGTGGGTCAACTTTGGCCACAAAGCCCCACTAGGCAGCTCTGGTGTAGGAGAAAGTACAGTGGCTGCGAAACTCGAGAAAAACACCAAAGGGCCAGTCTAGAGCCATTGTTTGGTTTGTCCGTTCTGGGCTTCTGTAGATCAACGTGGCAGACTCGCCAGAAGAGGACCTGCTGCCTCTGTAGAAAAAAACAGCTCATTCTAAGGTAACAAATACAAAAAAAATCTGGTAATTATACATTAATGAAAACATACCTATTAATATTATATTCCATTTCTGACAATAGATCTTCCTAAATGTTAAATGTTGGACCTTTAAGTTTGTACAGAACAAACATGAGAGAAAAAATTAGGCCTTAATTCCATTAAATGCATCTCTAGTTGAAGTAGTGCAATGTGAAAGCAACTCTGTCTGCAAGTCCTTGGTGGTTATTGCGTAGGAACTTGATCCTCTCCCATCGGAGGATCATGTCTGTGGTGCTGCTTCTGAAAGTTGTGCAGCACACTGAATCAATGATCACCTTTTGGCTTAAAATAAATTACAAATTAATTTTTTCCATACTTCACTCAACCGACCCTGTAGTGCTGATATGAGCTCTGCTTTTGTGGGAAGTGACTAACAGGTTACTCTGACCGTGAGTCCACTCTGAAACTGAGCACACACTCTGTACTGTTTCTGTGCTCCTCAGCAGCAGGAATTGATGGACACATCATCTATCTATACAGCCAATCACTGAAGTGCCTATATTCATCGATCTGCACTGTATAGTTGGCTTGGCCAGCAGCATCAGGAAACTCCAATGAAATACTGCAGATACCAAAAACCTATAAGTGATCCAAAATAATTCAATGGGTTACTTCTATCAACATGTGCATGATAGATAATAGTCTATGAACTCCCTCACAAACAGAATTAAACAGAAGTTAAACCAACCTCTTTGAAGGATTTATTTAGGTTAAAGTTCGTCCTACAGTTAGGCTTAGTTTAATGCAACACAGACTAAATCTCTGACTATTTTAAGTCTGTGCAAGTTGCTTTGCGTTAGGACAGCTCACTCAGGCATTTTAGGTTGGGACTAGGGTTATGCCTCGTCTGTGAAACCAGCCCACAAACTCAGAATTTTATTATTAGTTAGTTATTTAAAAAAAAAATATTGACCATTGATCATTTTAACTTTTTTTGAAAACGATTTTTTTCTTTGTGGTAGGAATGAGCTTACTATGCACCATTTATAATTTATGGTCTCACATCATATCACATCCATGTCCCACCTTCTATATACATGCAGCACCGTTCACATTTGACTCATTCAAAAGAGCCTGCTGTCACCAGTTGGTTTCATAGACATCCCTGCTGAACCACCGTTACATGACAGAAATACTGGTTTCAATTTCAGTTTTTTTCTGCACTCCCTTACTCTGGTTCTTCCTTATTTGTCAACTGAATGCACTGCCCAGTCCTTTATGCACTGACCTCCCAGAAAATTGTTACGAATTAGGTTAGATGTGCCTCTGTGAGATCAGAGAGGTGGACCACTGCTTTCCTACTGGAGAACAAGGCACACCTCCCACTGCAGTGCACCCTGTTCACATGCATATTTTTTACAGTGTATGGCCTCTCACAGCTCAGTCACCTGTGAACCCTTACATATCGAATACACACCATCAGACCTCATTGCGCCTATTTTCATCAGGTCTTTTATTACTTGCAGATACAAAAACAACAACAAAAACCACAAGTCATCAAGCAAATAGGATGTAGCAGGGCCGCCTAATGCAGCCCCGTCTCAACAGTGCATGGTCTTCCTGGTCTTCTCTAATCATTAGAAATAGGCCTAGCTCAGCTAATCTCAAAACTAAAGGCCACCTACTTTAGAAAAGAACAAAGGCAAAGTAAGGCAACATAGAGCTAGCAAGAAAGAAGCTGTCGATAGAGCAGAAGTGGACAATGTTACACAGTAACTATCCTAAATTAATCACTTCCAAGGCTTCAGTCATGAACAGGTTCCTAATGGTACAAGGTGATATTTACACATCTGTGAGTTGTGTTGGGTCATCCTTTGGCTTCAAACATCCACATGTAAGTCAATGAGAAGTTAATAGTCGGTGTGCAATTGGCTGCCAATTAATACACAAACTAATGAAGAGTGAGTGCTTACAACCTATCAAACCAGGCGGTTCCCCAGAATCCTTTTTCTGGCTGTAGTTAAATAAAAACAGAATGAAATGTTCACTCCTTCAGTTAGAACTCGATATGTGATGCTTAACTCAAGTGTGCTTGTCGGATATATTGCTAGGAACTATGAGGATATTGACTGACCTCTGGATGAAAACACTGGTAAAAAGGTTCACAAACAAAAGCGAGGTTAATCGTGTGTCCGTGTTTCTGTTCACAGTATGTCCTACAGTCCTCCTGCACCAATCGGCTCGTCTACAGCGACTTGCGCTGGCGCTTCATGAAGGACATGGAGTAATCCCCGGCTGGTGTGCTCTTCTGCCTCTTCATCTGGACCTGTGACTGGGCGGTGAGCTGCAGCTTGATGGCGCTGGAGTTCACCTTGGCTGCACACAGCAGCTCCTTCATCCCCTTCATCTTCTCACTCTGAAAGATCACCACAGGGCCGGCCGGGGAGGGGGAGGCCTGCTGCTGGGATGAGGGTGAGGATGCAGAGTCCGCGCTGGGGGACTTGGGTTTTCCTTCGGGGTCTCCGGCCCGCAAGCCCTGTGAGGAGCGTCGGCGGCCCGCTCCCTCTCCCACCTTCTTGGGCTGGGCTGCTGCTGCCAGCGGCGGCGGCTGGCTGGATGGGGAGGTGGGAGCGCCAGGAGGAGAAGAGCTCTGCTCGTCTAGTTTGGACTCCCTCCTTGGGCCTCGTCTGCGCCCCTCACGGGGGTCGTCGCTGGACTGGTCGTCGTCATCCTGGGTCTCTGGCTCTTTGGTGATGATGGACACCTTCTGACGCACCTTTGGAATCAAACCACAAACACACTTTCAGCTACAAAGGCCCTGCAGACAGAGCTGTACTGGCTGCAGTCATTCTGAGGTTCAAAGGCAGAGCCACTCTGGGTTTCTCACCTGAGCATCAAAGCGGCTCAGAGACTGGACCAGGTAGGTGGCCCAGCCCACATGAAGGACCGGTGTGGGACTGCCCTCCTCCCATTTACAGATGCCGTCATAGAAACGCAGCAGGTGGGCGAAGCAGTCAGAGTCCTGGAGCGCAGAGAGGGCTGCTGCCTGTTTGGGGTGCTCCTGAAAGATGGAAGGGATTTTTGTTCCTTTTAGTATTAACCATAGAGCTGCAACGACCAATTAGTTGTCACTATTAAATTAATTGCCTACATGAACTACTTTGTTTTGGAGTCTTTTTTTATATATATTATTTGAGTTTTTATTGCCTTTAATGGATAGTGACAGCTGAAGAGTGACAGGACAGGGGGGAGAGAGAGGGGGGAGAGAGAGGGGATGACACGCAGCAAAGCACCGCTCTATCAGACGAGCTACTCAGGCTCCGTGAGTCATTTGTTCAGAAAAAAATCTCTAATTTCAGCTTCTTTACTGCTCTATGTCTAAATGAATATAATAACATTTTCAGCATGTTCTGACATTTTCTGGACCAAAAAACTAATTGAACGACAGATTAATAACGCTTGCAGCCCTAAGTCACTGTTATTTAGTACATCTCACTTTTACCACATTTCCACTTGGTGTTAACATGTGGCCTGTCCCTCATCTAGGTTACAGAAATATTGATGTTAAAGAAGGCGTAAATGTACACACTGATCAGCCAGGTATAAATGACATCTGAAAATCTGAAAATATTTATAAACCTCCTATTATTTATATTTATTTTTTTTAAAAATGGAGTTGGGACTGATCTGATCCAATATCCTCATTGGGTGCCAATACTGACCTAATTCTAATATCTGATACGAGGCTGACGTCACCAGTCCACAACCGAGTGAGCTAATAACAAGACAGCAGCCTGTAATGTGCCTAAAACTTGCATTCGGAGGGGTGGAAATTGTGCTGCATCATAACTGCTACCTATTTAATTAAGTGGAATCAGTATTGGTATAAGGTGCACCTCTAATTTGTTTTGTTTTGTTTTGTTTATTCTTATGGATTTTATTAGTTAGTACAAACCTGATGCACTGACTTTGTTGACAAATCTGCAATCCTGGCCTATCTAGTTTGCATAGTGAAATAAGTGATTAACTAAATCAGTTTGGATCATGAAAACTAGAAATTGGTTTCTAAGATACATCTGTAGCGCTATCAAATCAAAGGCTGTGCGAGAAGTCACTGCTTCACAGGCAGTAAATAACCGACCCTTGCACATGCTAGTATGAGTTGTATTTCAGCATACCTGCAGAAATCTGTTTCACAGTCAGTATCCTAGTAGGACAGAGGTAAAGTTCTCCTAAAGCTGCAGTAGCTCATTTTTATAAAATAACCTTTTGTCCTTTTAGCTGAAACTTTCACTATATGTGAGTACTGACATTAGACGGATAATCTGTGAAAAAATCTGGTTCAGGTGAAAAGTATCAAAATGGTAGCAGTACCAGGCACTTTCCACAACTTTTGACAATGTAAAACCAAAAAAAGAGTGAGTTGAGCCATGCGACAGAAACAACAGATCACATTAATGCAAGGTGGAAGGTCTAAGTCTTTGGTTTAAAAAAAACACAAAGAAAGGAAAAAGAAATGTTAATGAAACAAACTGACAAGATCTGACTGCGCTTCATCAGTTTCATCTGCAGTACTGCATAAATACTCACCTTGTCAGCTCCTTCTCCTCCCTCTCCTCCCTCCCCCAGACTCTCTGCAACAGCAGATGTCTCCTTCAGCAGAGTGGGAATAACATCGTTTGCAATGTCAAAAAACTCTTTGTAGATCTCCTCGTCCTCACGGAAATAGTTATAACTGCAAGAGCAGGTGAGAAGAGAAAGGCTTTTAATAACGGCAGGGAGGAGGCCAGAATACAGCCTGCAAGGTGTGAATGGAAATGTCTTTTTTGACCATTTGATGTCTTTCAGGATGAAATATTGACGTGTCTTGATTCATAAAGACATTGCAACAGTTCAGACATGACACGACATGAACTCTGCTGTAGAGAATCCTCTATTGTGAACATATTCCTTGTTGTACATGGTGCACAGACGGCGAGCTGAAACTGAAAAACAATGGGGGAGCAGAAAAAGGAAGCTGATTGATGGGGAGGGAATGTGTGGTCTGGTGGGTCAGTGCTGGTATTTTTAGCTGCAGCTCGTGAACAGTGTGTTTAAAGGGGAGGAGAGAGCATGGGGATGCAGAGCGGACACTTCCTGGCTCCACCGCCACACCCTCTCAGACTAACATGGACTGGGGCTTCTCTGTGTTGGATGTGTCAGAGTAGAGACAACCTCAGCCAGAGCTCAGACTCAACTGTCGGAGCACTTCACTTTAACATTTATTGTTTGCTTTGCTTTTAAGTCTTCTTCAAATTTCTTTGATGTAGTCACGACACAAGTCAGGAGGATGGCTGTGCTTTTACTGCCATCTTGTGTTCGTCTGGTGAACTGCAGCTGCAGGTTGAGACAATGCTGTTGGATAACCACCTTCCTGTGTTTAACATACAACAGTTCTTTTTCACAGCAGCCATTTTTACATGAAATAGTAGGGTAAACATGGATGTTACAATGACACTAATTAAGGCTTTGTTCTATTTAGTTGATCAGAGCCTTTCCAGTGACCCAACATGCACTACAGCAGCACCATGACACTGTTTGACCTGAATGGAAGAAAACATTAGTTAGTATCACTTATAACACCTGTTTACCCTACTATTTAATGCCAAAATGGCTGCAGTGAAAAACCGGTATTCCTGCCGTTAAAACCTGCCCAGTGAAGCTCTTAATGCTCAGTAGACTGAATAAACACACGATTCCATCTGTTCATTTTGTAAAAAGACAAGATGGAAACTAAATAAAAATAACCTTTAAAAACTAAATCTATCACAATGTGTACTACAAAAACTAATAATCTCTCTTCCACCTGCCGCACCGATAAGCATCATCTTTAAGTGACGTTGGCTCTTGGAAAAAAACAAAGTAACAGATTAATGGACAAAAAAAACGGACAAAAAGCGACAACAAAACAGTAGGGACAAACCACAAGAAACAGGAAGCACGTCAACTTTTAGAAAAAGGTTAGTAGAGCTGAAGAGAAAGAGTTTTCTTTGGATTTTCAAAAAAATCAAACATTTGAGAACATGATCTTGTACTCTTTCTTACCTTTTATAGATAAACTGCTAATCCATTCATTGTAAAAAAAATAAAAAATAAAAAATGATCTGCAGATTAATCAACAATTAAAATAATGGTTTCAGCCCCAAACGTGAGTTAATGTTAAAGTTACTGTCACTTAGCTATCCAGGATTTATTTTGGCTGTCAACCAATTAATGCTTCCTCCAGTTATTCACTAGTCACCAGTGACTCTGTTGAAGCCTTTCAATCCAAGCTAAATACTCAACCTTTTGCCTCAACTTCCCATGAGTCATGTGGGAACCTCTCTCTACTGGCTGGTCATCATCACCCAGGAGTTTCCGCCTCTTCTTTTTACCTAGTTTGCATGCTCCCATGTCTCTGTCTCCCTCTGTGTGAACGCTGTGCTGCCTATTCTGCGTCTGTATGGCCGCTCTCGTCCACGTCTCCATGGTGAAGAGGGGCTCGTGAGATTCTTCCTATCTGGTGAAACCCGTCCTGGATCCAAACTTTTCACTTATGGTTTACAATCTTGATGATCAGAATTTGTTTGTATTGTGACTTTTTACTGATCTATTCTATACATTCTATTGCGTCCATCCTGGTAGAGGGATCCCTCCTCTCTTGCTCTTCCTATATTTTAACCTGCAACCTATTGATGTGTAAAAGCAGTGTGAACTCACTCCTGCATGACCTGAGCTGCTTCGGCCCAGGCCCTCAGAGCCTCCCGCACATTCCTGTGTCTGTAGTGGAAGCCGGCCAGGTACATGTAGGGGTAGATGTGCTCGTTGTTGTAGTGCGTCTGAGCAGAACTGACGGCCTGAGACAGAAGACAGACTTCCTATTAAACATCCTCATTGGTGAACATATACATGAAGCATAACTTTCACTGCAGAAAATCTATTTGCTCTCACATTCACATCAATGACTGTTCCAGAAAACTGTTACAAGCTGAATTGAAAATAAATAAAGGTTTTAAAATGTGTGTCTCATATTGGTATATTCAAAATGAACATTACTGGAGCAACATGAAGGAAAAACATCCTTCCTGCAGTGTGACCTGGTGGAAACCTAAAGACCGACCTTGAGGTGGATTTTCAGGGGGTTCTCCTTGCCTGGGATTGGATCCTGATCTTCAAGGTCTGCCAGAGTGCCCATGGCCATAGGATACCTGGTACACAGCACAGAACAGCAGGAGGTTGTGCAATTGAGCAAGGTTACACACACAAGTCTTTCTAGTGAAAAGGCAGCGTATACAAACTGTAAGACTCTTCATTCTTTACAAACTCTCACCTGTCCAGGTCGCCTCGCTCATACAGCAACCAGAGGAGTTTCTGTTACAGCAGGGAGGAAAAGAAAAGGAAGAGTAAGAGCTGTGCAATATACCACTGCTGTTATCTTATAACTAAGTATACATATTGCTTGAAAGTAAGGAATAAACACAAAATCAGGGCCCTTGTTAAAAAAAACCCATTTCACCTGACTTTTCCAGGAGATTGAATTCTTGACAATACAGGACAGCACACAGATTGTGCTAAATTCAGTTAGACTAATTTCTAAGCACCATAGTGCATAACAAAAGAAAGATAATGGGCACTTCGAAACATACAATTATGGCAGGTTTTGTATATAAGAACATCAGATTGTTCCATTAACATTCAGGTCACCGCTTCCTCCGACATCTAATGTGAAACTTAAAGTTGTGGTTTGTTGCAGGAGATTAAAAGATTATATTATTTTATATTATATATTATATTTACCAACTCCCTGAGCACTAGTGCTCACCTGTTGCAGCTGCAGGAGCTCAGAGCTGTCAGTATGCAGGTCCAGTGAGGGGTTGATGGCACAGACCATAAAGGCCACCTCCATGTTTCTGTCACATTTCATGTAGGAGCCCTTGAGATACAGCCAACTCTGAGGAACACAAACACACAGGACAGGTTTACAGCAATGTGTAATAATTATAATATAATACTGGGACATTTTGCTCAACAGCTCAAAGAATATGATAGCTTTCGCCTCTCTCATAGCTAGGCGATTAATACTCTTTAAGTGGAAGGAGAAACTTCCCCCAACCTTTAAGATGTGGATCAATGACCTTCTACACCATCTGGTATTAGAGAACATTCGCTATTCTATGCTACATGGAAACATTTTTTAAGTTATATACAGAAATTAGATGTCACTAATATTGGTGTTTTATATGACTTTTATATGTATTGTGTATAATTTGAAACCCATAAGGACCATTTTTGATTACTTATTGATTTTTTTATTTACTTATTTATCATACTGTTTTGTTTTAATATATATATTTTTTTGTGTATATGTAATTTTGATACATAAGTGATGCATGTAATATAAGTGGT
>NW_023339984.1:949549-953553 GCF_004916995.1 Morone saxatilis | reverse complement strand
GTATGATGTTTATACTTGTATTATGTCTGTTCACCTATGCTTCTGAACTTATGTACTTACTACACTATCTCTCTATGCCTTACCTTCTCACTGACTCCTGCTGCAACTGTTTGTCCTCGTCGGTCCTCGTTGCCCTTCCCGTGCCAGGTGACCTCTGCTGTCTCTTCGCCGTTTTTGCCGAAAATCACCCAGGCATGGTCCTCAGAGAATGCCAGGTGAACATCCTTCAGACCTAGAACCTGGCATGCTGCCACTACAGCGAATGCCACGCCGGAGCTATCCAGTTTGGTACCTGGTTCAAAGTGAACAAAGAATTAGCTGCTTCCAAGTTCCACACATAACAAACATATAGTACTCATGATGTCGTACCAGTGATGAGACTAAAGAGGGACTGGATGTGGGCCCGGTCTTTGAAGTAAGAGCGGCTTAGACTGTTCCAGATCACATCTGACACCTTCTTCACCAGCTCCCTGCTGGACCCCGCAGCAGTCCTCCGGTACTGGGACAGGTCCACCGCACCACGGATCTGGGCCGTGAAGCGCTCATACAGTGCTGAAATCATGCCCAACTCCACTGTGGGGAAGCAGGAGTTGGGACAGTCTGGCTCCAGCGGCTCAAACCGGACCCCTGGAACATTTATGGGGATGACCCGGTTCACAGCTAGGAAGTGCTCGACAAAACCAAGGACCAAGGAGAGAAGGGCTAGGTCCGGCTCAGACTTGCGGAGCTCAGCGTCGAACAGCTGTACCACACCATCAATCCCCCGCAGGGGAAAGTGCTTCTTTTGGGCGGAGTGCAAACCCATGATGTCCACTGTCAGTCCACTCAGATGCTCTCCTCACCTGCAGTATTGAATGTTACAGAGCAGTCAGTCCACATGGATATCACACACTGATGCTGCAGACAGTGGGACATGTTAAAAGGAAGACATGATTCTATATTTTTATTTGAGGAAAGAGTGCATTTGTTTGGGACTATTTTCAGTTGTGGATTAACACACATTTAGTGCTCTAGAGAGTTAAAATAATCTAAAGTGTGTGTTCATGCTAATTGATGTATTTTTTGGACAACAATGAAGCTCTATGGCACAGAGGAAAAAATATATGAGCCTTTTTTAGAGCTGCAACTATTAGTCAATTATTGTTATTATTACAATTATCAGTTGTCAACTACTGAATTAATCCCCAACTTTGTTCTTGTGTTATTCTGGCTGGGTATTTTTTCACCTTTTGTAATTGATAATAAAATAAAATAAAAAAATCCTCACAAAAAAAAAAAACATTACTCACCTATATTTTTGTTTTGTTTAATTTTCATGGTTATTTGAATGAATGAACAACTAATTATAAATTACTCAGTACGTTATTATTTCATTAAGTAATTGTAATGAAATGGTATGTCTGTGTGTTCTCAGTATTAAGTGCGTTAACTAAAAAGTCAGCTAAGAAAAAAATGATCTCTGCATTAATGATTTTCCAATTATTCATTCTAACTACAGCAGGCTGAACAAATACAACATGAAGCTTCACAGTGAGCAGCGGAGCGGCTCGGCTCGGCTCGGCTCGTTATATAATGCCGCTATCAGGAGCTATATGGCGCTTTGGTGGGCGGGGCACTCCTACTGCTACATACGTACATTCAGATGCAAACCTACAAATATTGGCTCTACGAGGCTCCTTATTCTCCCTAACGTCAATACATATCCGCAACAGCACACCTGCTCTTGCACTCCTTCACTACAGACCCAAATAATGAGTTAAAGCAATCCAAGTGCTAACCCGGTAGGCTGATGGAAGCTAACTAACGTTAGCTAACTTTACTAAGTTAAGTTAACGTTAGCTAATACCCATTAATCTATCGGCGTTTGTTTGCTGAATACATTCCAACTTGTTTACGTGGCAACGTGAGATGAAGCACAGCAATACCGTGAACCAGAGAGAGGTTAACACTGTGTCAAACAGCCTGGGAGCAGCTGGTTGAATGAAAGACTGCTGAGAGAAGCGGCTAACAAGCTAACGAGCTGCTAGTTAGCTAAACTCGCCACTTTTGGATAACGCTCAGTATCCTAGCACCCTGGCGGGATGTACCGCCACAATGCGCCGCAACGCCGACTCACTCTAAGCTCTTATCAGCGTCAAAAATGACCAGTGTGTAAGAGGTTACATACCCGTTTTCTCACAGCCTCAGCCACATGTTTTTGTTTGTGTCTCCCTTCTTTTGCCGCGCACTTCAGTCTACCCGAAAATCACTTGCAGTGTGTCGCCAGTCTACGTTTGCGTAACAGAGCAGATCTCATAACGACGTGGAGGTCGCTGTCAACCGCAGTTGAACCTAGATAGGCCCATCCGTATAGTTATAGATCTTAACCACTGCGCACGCGGGTTCCTCTTGTGTATGCTGGGAAATGTAGTTCGTATTATGTTATTCGCACCCCAGCAGAGTCATTAACATACAGGAGTCGCGTCATCTCCGTTTGCTCCGGGGGACCTGCTTTTTTGTGTGTCTTTACAGCAATGGAGCCTCACAAGAGTTCCCGGAAGTTAGCTTATTCTATTAGCAGCGCAGTAGAGTTGCAGCCGAAAAGACCATTTGTGATGGACAGGTCAGTTTTGTCTCTGCAAACTATATGGGAACCCTTTATACTATATACTTTATACATATTAACTATACTATATACTTTATACATATTACACATGATCATTATATACTTTATACATATTACCATATACTACATATACTTATAGCATATTACAACGTAATATACTTTATACATATTACATCACGTATACTTTATCATATTACACATATACTATATACTTATACCATTTACCATTAACAATATACTATTAGTTATACTTTACCATGATACTATACTTATACAGACGTATAGCTTATACATATTACAATATAACTATATACTTATACATATTACACATATATTATATTATACTTTATACGTGCTGGACATGTATACATTGCATATCTAAACAGCAACCCAGAACATGAGCAACGTCATACTTTGTTTGCTAACAAAACGCTGCTGGATGATAAAAAACAAAGACCAGGCTCATCTCCCAGCCAATTTCCTGTCTAAACCCTGTATGGTGTGTCTAATCATCCTCTGTCTCATGTCTCTGTCTCTCTCTCTCTCCACCAAAACCACAGGGGCATTCATTGAGCATGAGAATCCCTGTGCAGATGAGACAGAACCTCAACCTGCACCCTCCATCATGGTATTATTTAGAGGGAGGGAAAGGGAAGGAATATTTCAAAATGTAATTAGGGACCGAGCACTGACCAGTGCAAGGCCCTATTGTAATGCAAGGAATTATTATTATATATTTTCTCCGTCATTGATCGGCATATTTGGCGGTCGCAGCATGCTCAAAAAGTCAGGGAAAATTGCACAAAATTCAAACTGTTCGAGGAACTCGACGTATGAAATTGTCCCCGTGCACGGGCGCCGCAAATGGCTAAGCCCCGCCCCCCGAATCAGCCCTCAAGACGCGTAAGGTCGACACGTACGAAAACCGGTACGCACGTGTATCATGATAAAAGAAGCAGAAAAGCCTCTTGGACCCATACCTCAAACCAACAGGAAGTCGGCCATTTTGGATTTAGCGGCCATTTCTGGCGATTTGCGCACGATGTATTGAACGAACCCTCCCAGGGAATTTATCAGATCGACTTCAGATTTGGACACAGCCATTTAAACACATTCACCATAAAAGTTGTGCTATTTACGTTATTCCGTCGAACACCGTGGACGTGGCGTGGGCGTCCCGTGGCGTCCAATTTCGATCCTTCGCCATAAAAGAGGGATTCGTCATAACTTCTGCATACATGATCGATCGCAACGAAACTGCACGTTTGATAAGAGTCCCGCCCTGAACATTTCTATGTGAAAAATTCAGTAATAGTGAGAGCGCCACCTAGTGGCAACATAAGGTATCACGTTTTATACTTTCATGTTCTACTCCTAGCAGGATGATCAGATCCAGCTG
>NW_023339984.1:929782-949524 GCF_004916995.1 Morone saxatilis | reverse complement strand
CTAAATATATCAATACACGTTAGGATGTGATTGTGTTTCATTACCTTAATTAATAATTCAAAGTACTAAATAACAGCGACAGGCTCTTTAACCAAGATAATGTTAGCTTTTAATATGTCAATCTATATATATATAGCCGTGTGCGCCTAAGCAACAGTTTGATGGCCCCTGCGCAAGGATGACACGCAAATTCGTGAAGCGTTCCTCATTTTTCACCCTGGTCACTTAAATGAACATTAAATGACAGAATTGTATCAAAATGTTTGACGTTCATTTTCCTGTCTCGCTGCATCTCTCTCATTTAGGATTAGTTAGGATGAGTCTAGAGGTTGAGTGGTAGGGTTGTTTTGGTTACTGTATTGGTGTAAACTTTGTGTTTTTTGCTAGCTGCTTTAACAAAAAAGTTTATACGTATATATAGTTTTTATTATATGACTGTGTCATTTTTAAGGCTAACATCTCCTGGAGCTAACTGGCTGTGGCTGTGCACATATGTGGATTATTGGAGCGCAATCTCCGCATCCGCATTATCTTTCTTTCATTCAGTCATTATAATGAGATTGAGAACCTGATTTTTTTTTTTTTAACATAATATGGACTTTTGATTTATTTTCCTTTTTACACAC
This sequence comes from Morone saxatilis, assembly GCF_004916995.1. Taxonomy (NCBI): domain Eukaryota; kingdom Metazoa; phylum Chordata; class Actinopteri; family Moronidae; genus Morone; species Morone saxatilis. Next base: position 948,898 of record NW_023339984.1, on the reverse strand, counting down.
AGGCTTTCTAAATATTATGGCTATCACCCAGTAGAAACATAGAATGAATCACACACAGACAGATCCACATTATATACAGTAGCTTCTCAGCACTGAGGAAAAGTAGCAACATGGAAAGCGACAGGAGGTTAAAAGATAGTATGTTTGTTTTTTTTTTGTTTTGTTTTTTTGTTAGTCGTTGACGGTTGTCACTTTAGGTTTCACGTCTTATGTTACGAATAAAAAATGGTGTCAGACTCTTGAAGGATGTCAGCATTAAAATCGATCACAAGGTCAGTACTCATTCAACCACCTAAGTGCTGATCGTGTTTTCGATTTTCTATTTATCAGAGCCATTAAGATAAAATGTTTGATATTTGTTATATATGTTTTGAAAATATCAAATATTTAATCTTAATATAATATTATGTATACAAATGTATAATATCCCAAACATTATATATGTTGAACTATATAAAGAATGTTATATTTATATATCTTAATGGCTCTGCACCCCAGTAGAGGGCAGCATGATGCCATTGTGTGACTTATTGCTACAAAATGGAACAAAGGTAACCATTACATAATGGAAAACAGGCTGCAGAGCAAACCACACTGTTTAGAATTGTATAAAATTGTACTGTAGCTGTGAAGTCAGCGCATCTTTAATTCATCATTCAAATAATTGTATCAGTGTGGCTGGTTTTGTTACCAGCTCAAACACACCAGCATGCATTCAAACTATACCAAATTTGTTTAGTAGAAATATTTTGGTATAATTTATAATAATAATAATAATAATAATAATAATAATTCATACAACATAACCTCCCAATGATATATCAGCCAATATACAAAATACAAGAAGCCACTTTTGTTTAGAGCAGGTATAACGTGCTGTCTGTGTTTAGGAATATTCCTCTTGCTGCCTTCACAAGCTGTCGAATATTTCAATAACGTTTATGTACTCTACAACCTAATTACAAAGTCCGTCTAGTACAGTTGGACTTTACTGGTATAAGAGTTGCCGGGACATATTTTCAAAAACAGGAGCATGGAGGACCAATTAATTACAAAACATATGGTTTTATTTTATTATACTTGAACGCAGAGACATGTCCTATTTATCAGCTCGGAGCTGAGATGTAGGAGCTTGAAGAGGAGACAGTGAACGCCTCTCAACCCGACATATTTTTCCCCTCCTCCATAGTCCGCCTTGTTCCCCTCCATCTCCGCTTATCGCTCAGTGCTCGGACGGTGCGTTAAGGTGCGGATCTGAGTCCCGCTCTTGGGGGAAATTTAAGGAAAGTCAGACGACGTATACGCCTTCAAAAGGACACTTCGAGACGACAGACGTTTATTTCACCGCCTTTGTGCAGCTGTTTTGAAACTACCGTAAAAATGGATCCAATGACTCAGTCCGCCCAGATATCATCGTCGCAAGGGCTTGCCGATGGACAAAATTCTGCTGCCAAAGAATCAAAGCTGTCCGGTAAGAAATGGCTTAACATTACGTTAGCTAGCTAAATGTTAATGTGCCGTTAATTACAATCAAATCTGTCAAATGTTTCTTTACAGGCATATTAATGAATTTATTGGTTAAATTTATAACGCAATAATTAAATTTAGAACAATAAGTTAGCTATTGTCATATTGAAACCCCTTTTATTTAGTCTGTTGTTGGCCTGTAACGTTACGCGGTTGTTTCAGTTATAATGCCAAACACCTGTGGTAGTGAACATATCCGGGCTAACGTTACCAATCACACCCCGTGCTGCTTTGGCCTGCCCCTGGCTCGCAGCGCTGTCTCATGGCGATAACTTTACACAAACAGCCCTTTATGAATCTGTCACTTTTAAATCACCTTGCTGATAGGCTGTAGCTAATGTTGTGGAGCATGAGATAAGACATTGAATCTAACAGTGGCTTTATTCGGACAGCCGAATGATCAGCTAAGCAGCGACACACGGGTTGACGCTGCTTGCTAAAGAGCAACGTTATTATATGAAAAGGAAATTGCGTGAATGGCTGGGCTAAATTAAAAAAAATCATCCACATACCCACTGCTTAGTGTATTTGGTGTTAGCCGAATTTAAATAGGTATCCTAATGGCTGTTAATGTAGTCTTACATAATGCTTTACGAGGTGCGTATGTTTGTTGATAAGTAAATAAAGTTTAAATGTCAGGTTTTTTACATGCACGTTTGGGGTGACAAAGCGTTATCAGCGCAAATGTTGCGATGCTCTGCACTGCAGTTGCATTGTTACTGGGCAACTGCCAGTGAAGGAAGGACCTCTTAAAGGCGTATTGCCCTTTTTGTGTCTGTGTCTTGATAATGTTTAACAGTCACAGAACAAAATATCATGCCTGAAGAGCATCACTACTGTCATTCATATCTGAATAATAACTGTTACCGCCTCCACGTTTGTAGTTTTTTCACATTTTTAGCTTTCACAGTCTAGATGAGCCTAATTTAAACAAAGGAACAGTGTTGTTGCCCAGGGCCTTATGGGCAGGTTATTATTGTGCATGAGGGAGTGGCAGCTTCACCATCAGGCAGTGTATGTTTGTGTTAAGCTGTCTGATTTGAACTCCAATCGGCCACTACATACGCGCCATTTGAAAACCCTTCAAAGCCATGTTCTGTTAATCAAAAGGATTGTAGGCTTTAAAGAATTCTAGCACATATGGTTGATGGTCAACTGGATGTAGCAGGGTGTGGCACATGTCGCCTGGCTGAGGCTCAATTTGGTCTTCTTGAAGTTGTTATCACTGAGGAAGAGGAAGGCAAAAATTATACAAAGGATTTGTAGAAATGTCAACCACTTCAGAAAGCATTTAGCATCATGATTCTTACCATGTTTACGATCATGTGATGTACAATATGATTAAAAACTTGTGACTAAATTCTGATCTTTTGTAATTATAGTCTATTAGTCGACAACTATGGGTGGCTCCACTTTGTCTCAGCCATGAGCTGCTAATTTAGGTGCCTAATAATATCTGATGCTGGGAGTTGTGTATAGCTTGGGGTTTATTCACTAAACATGCATTATAGTATATTTTTAAATTCAGAGGTGGCTCACACAGCTGTAGAGCTTCTGTTAGAGCCAATTCTGTCTGCCGGAACTATAATTCCTGAGGCAAATACTCATAAAACATGGCTGTGAAAGTGAATAGTTTTCTGACCATGTTTGGGTTTTTAACATTCCATGGTAGATAAAAGGCATTGCCGTCCACAAATGTTAGTCATTACTAGGGCTGTAGTGGGGATGGAAAACGCTGCTTACCTGCCTTTTTAAATACAAAATAAGGTTCACTCACCATTCACTCACCAAGTTTAAGTCAAATGAAACTCACTGAGCATTATACGGCACAGTTTGTCATAGTATGTCCTAGCAGTTGGCGATACGGCCCTAAAATAATATGCTATTTCAGGGATATTTCTGCGATAATAATATTCTTGACAATAAGAGCAAATACTGATCTATGCTGTAATTATTGCACTCAGATCGCCTACATAAATCTGGGTGCGTAGTTGGTTTGAAACTCGACTGTTGGTAAGAGAAACTGTGTGGTATGACACTTCAAAATTTGACGTCATCCTCCCAAAACAACAGGACTACAGGTTGCAAACCATAAATGATGGTTGCTCGTTTATCAGTTAGTAAAATTAACCCAATAAACCATACACATGCCCAACACTAGTTATTGTTATCCAATGCTTGAGGCTTGATGAGCTCAATCAGGCTGTTCATTTGCAAGACAGCAAGACATTGATCTAGGCTACCTGTCTGAATGCTAATGTTTGCACTTGGAACTCCATTTCCATTTTCACAGTGAATGCACTTTAGAGAGAGAGAGAGAGAGAAGCGGGGGTAGACAGGCGAGGTGAAGGAAGAGTGCCAGCCAGACAGAGGTTTATGAAACACAGAGCACTAGCTAGATCTGTGCTGAATATTGATTGGTGATTACTTAGCAATAATGATTTAGACCCCAAACCAAAAAAACAACAACATTACTAATAAATAAATATGTATAGGAGTATATGACATTCACGCACAACGGCATGAGAGCTGCTGCAATCATTTCTATCAGTTTACCCACTACAGCACTGCTGAGTCACCTCAAATTCTGGACTTTGAGCCCAACTCTGCATCCACATCACATTCAAAGACAATGTTTGCAGATGTAGTCAAATACTTGTAACCCTAGCATATTTGTTGGAGTTGGTCACTTTATAAATCAACAAAAAGAAGGTTTTTTGTGAAATGGATAGCTAATGATTTATTTGTTATGTGATTAATCTAAGTCTTTGTGTTTAGGCAGACAGGTTTAAAAATTCCACTGTGCTGATTTGAACACTCTGTGATGTAATCACAGGATGAAGGCGTAATAATGTATTAGTAAAATGACTGTTACAGGCAGGAAGTGAAGAAGTGGTGAAATATGATTATATAAAAAATATTCTTATTTACTAGCTGCAAGGACAACCAGGCCTTAATTGAAAACAGGCTCATATCAGAAACATGTCTTAAAGCCACATTTTCTCCTGTTTTATAGGTATTTATATTTTTCATTCAGTAATTGAACTCTTCCTGTTAATGTTGCAAATTTACCAGGAAAGGGGTGGGTGCCATGTAAGTCATGGCAGGTTTTAATGTGAAACATATGTTCAAGAAGTGTTGAGTTTTTTTGTTGTGATTGTGACTGTGATTTTTAAAAAAGTGACTCCAAACAATCTGAGGCTTGCTGAATTATTGTTATTGGAGGACAAAGCAGAAAGGAGTGGGGCTTAGTAAGGGTCAATTGTTTGGAGTCACTTCTTTGCTTTTTTTTAAATCACAGTTAAGCTACCAATAAAACTCAACACTTAATGAACATATGTTTCACATTATAGCACACCTTGCATGGCATCCGTCCCTTTCCTGGTAGGCCTTAAATTTGAAACATCTACAGGAAGTGATGATTTGTAACAAAGATAGCTTAAAACAACAGCCAAAGTCTAAGCACCCCTCTATATACCCCTCAGATATTGCCACATTACAGATATATTCTGTTAGAGATATCTTGATATGTGCTTTTGTCCATACCGCCCAGCCTGTATTTGTTTGTTGTATTTGCCATAGTAATCTACCCCAGGTTTATCTTTCAGCCTGCAATCGTCACAGCTACCAGATGGCCTGGCCCTCCTCTCCAGCTTCTGTCTGAAGCTGAGCCCATTCCACTTGACTCGCACACTGATGAGTGACACTAGTCACAAAGGAAGTGGCACACTTCAAAATGAGGACCTCATTTCTCATACTACATTGCATCAGATTTTCAGGGGAAGTTAGCTTTGGAGTCAAACTATTTACTCCTGCCTTTGTGCAATCTCACAATCGAAAATGGTTTACAGTGTTTTTATGTGAAAAGTACTTTAAACTTGACACTGATTGTTTCAGCACTCAGATGCACTTAACAGCAATCCTCAGCTCACTGTTTGATCACTGTAGTTCCTTGTTTAGTGCTCCAGCTGTCTCTGTGCTCAGGAATGTTCTGATGTGAGCAGACTAACCTTTATACTGCTGGAGGCATCAAACTCAGAAAACCAGAAAACTAGAGACTTATGTTCTTTTCCTCTGTTTTGGTATTGGTTTCTATATCATTTTCGACGAGTTAACATAGTAGTAGGGATGGGCATTTAAGTATTTCCTGCTACTGTGCAGGATTTAGTGACATCTAGCGGTGTAGTTGCAGATGCAGTAACCTTAGCCCATATAGCAGAACAGTTAATTTTCTTTCTGTAAGAAAATAAGTGCAATTTGATTAGTTATACTAGTGTTTTATCATTGTTTTATTATATATTTGAGTACTCTATACACTGAATGAATACTGACATACAAACTGAGTACTCCTGCCCATCCCTAGTTAGTAGTCTCCCAAAGCAGTGATACACAACTATACTAATAGATAACACATTCCCTCCATGAACCTGTAGTCTGACCAGAAAGAATAGGTTACATGTAGGGGTATGAATTTCTTTTTTCTTTTTTTCTTTTTTTGACCTCATGATTATCATCAACATTGTTAACCAACTCATATTTCAGTGAATTAAACGTTCTTTTGATTCATTGATCAAGACAGGTGCTAATTGCAAACCACTTGAAAGTGAAGCTCACACGCAAAGCTTAAAGGAACACAGAGTTCTTTCCACCTCCCCCCTCTCTCTCCCCCTTTCTTTCTGCACTCGTCCTGCCAAGGCAGCCCTCCTCCCTCCACTCCCTGCCGGAGTGGACCATATCACTGAGGTCACAGAGGCAATCAGATAGCCCTCAGGGGTGGAGAGCACAGGATAGCTTGAGCACCAGGGCAGGGATGGCAGGCATTGCAGCAGACCCACCTAGTAAAACCGTCACTTCCACTAAGAGATGAGCATAAGAACCATGAGGGCACAGTGCTGACTTCCAACACAGTCTAACCTTGGTCCCAGACACCAAAAATGATAATTTCTATAATTGGACATGCCCCATTAATGAATATAATTTTGCTCTTGCTATGTATATCTTAGCTTAAGAGATGGCTAACATGAAATCCTTGTAATAAAGAATCAAGGTAAGTTTAAGGCTTTTTAGTTGGGATCTTACCTTTTTTGTAAAAGTGTGGAAAATATGGCATTACAAACTAATATACAGCTCAAATTTAGCGTCTATGTTTAGAGTCAGGGCTAACTACAGCAAGAGAAGAGGGTTACATTTAAAAATAATTGCAATATGATTTTACACCGCTAGTTGTCTCAAATTTTTAAAATGGAAAAAATATTTAATTAATTAAAATATGTTAATATTTGATATATCAACGAGGGATCCAATGACTGTGTCTGGGTTTGACACTATAAGTGTCTCCTTTCACATACAAACACCCTCAGCTCTATGGAGGTATTTCAGCCTCTTTTAGCTCATTGTTTTGGTATGGCACACAAACTCTGATCTCCTCAGCCTTATTTCCAGCAGCTACAGGCAGCTCTGGTAAAGTGACTACACGCCCTGCTGTCCAGCATCAATCAGACGATGGACGGAGTGGGCAGCTAGTGGAATAAAGTGGAGCCAGATATTTTTCTCAGAAATTGGTAGAAACCAGCGCTTAAAGGAGAATAAATATTGGCCTTGTACATTGGCAAAAAACACAACACCACTGGTAAGCTAACATTGCTCCATTGTCTTCTGGAATTGTAAATATGAAACCGTTCGCTAATGTGTTCATCGAAGCAACTTTATAAGGTGATAATATGACAGATGTTGTTTTTTCAGTTTGTTTGCCCCCCAAAAAATGTTTAGTAAAGCAGACTGATTAAACAGCTCCTTTATATTCCTCTCTGGACTGGCTGCATAGTCCACACTGATCTCTAATCTATTATAAGTTATCATTCATATATTTGTATTGGATTGTATTCAAGTTGTGCAGTCCTCTTTAGATCTGTATGTTGGTTTGTTTTATTTCTATAGCATCACAGTCTAGTCAGATCTATTCCCATACTTACATACTGTATTCTGTTATTGTTGTGATCTAACTTGTAATATAGATATGAGGTAATGCACATGAAAATTTGTCAATGGTGAAACAGTTTTTGATTCTAAGATGCATCCTTCAAATGATCTGATGTCATGGATTTGTTGAACCAAGACATATATGCATGTTTTAATTATACAACTATACACTATATACAGTACATCTCTGACAAATGTGGGAACACAAGTAAGATCAAGAGCTGTTATTGTGATAAAAAAGTGAAGGTGTGGTGTGTTAAGAGGATAGCAGAATGAATAGCATGAATCTGAGAGAAGGAATGCTGCCCCACAAGGACACACTAACCCCAACCTGCCCAGCCTGTCTAAACTTCATTTGAGCTGAAGTGAGATGCCACACCTCCCTTAGTAAACCTGAAACTCTCACATATCTTCAGTCCTTATCCATGACTCAAGATACGTCTCTCCTGGCTTCACCAGCCCGCCTGATGACAAAGCAGAGTTATTTGTGAACTCTAAAAACTTCTTTACCTTGATGGAGGCTATATTCCCAGTGCAAGGTGTAATGTCCTAGAGCATGAAGTAGAAATGGTTGCCCAGAAGTAGGTGGAAATTGATGGCCCAGCCTCTTCTCTTCTGGTTCTTAGCAATAGTGAGGTCTTATATTTGTTTTGGGTAAAAATCTGGCTCACAGTTGGAGTTCCATTTCATCCCAAAGGTGTCGGGTGGGGTTGAGGGCAGGGCTTTGTGCAGGCCAGACAATTTCTTCCACACCAAACTGGGAAACTAATCTTGTATGAAGTTGGCTTTGTGCAGAGTGGCATTGTCACATTGAAACCCGATTGGAAGAACTGTTGGAAGAACTGTAAAATATCATTGTATGCTGGAGTGTTAAGCTTACCCTCAACTAAGGGGCCTAGACCAAACAATTTTTAAAACAAGCCATATAGTGTACATTAAGTCTTTGTTAGAGATATTCCGATACCCTTTTTATCCTTTATTTTAGAACTGTTCCAATACAAATGCATACACCGAATGAATAGCTTTTTTTTAGTAAAGTAAAATGCAAAAGTTTAGCTAGCTACTAGAAATCAACTCTTCTTTGTTGTTCTAGAACAGTAGAAGCCAATGCACAGTGCACATGACACGCCTACTCTGACTCTGATTGGCAATTACCCATTACCTTTTTGGCGGTTGCTTAGATTGGTTAGGGTTGTGGTGAGAATATTACACTAAGCCAATATGAGTCACAGTAGGGTTGTTTGTGGCGTCCTGGTAGCTCACCTGGTGGAACTGGCGCCCCATGTGCAGGTCAGGTTCGATTCCAGCCTGTGGCCCTTTGCTGCGTGTCGTCACATCTTTCTCTACCCCATTCCTGTCTACCTTGAGCTGTTCTATCAAAATAAAGGCAAAAAAGTCCCAAAAAGATATTTTTAAAAAAGAGTAGGGAGCGGGCCTTCTCTTTGCCATCCTGGGGGGTAAAAATGGGCTAATAAATTACATGACATCAGATTGGTGCACAGACACATGCTCACCAATATCCGATCCATCATTTTAGGCAGTAACCGAGGCATTTCCGGTACTGGTATCAGAACAACTCTAATCTTTGTGTCCTGCTGGTTTCCATTGAAGCAACATGTATGTGAGAAGTACTAAAGAAGAAATAGTGGTTGTAGCTTATTTGTGGGAAGCACTTCTGTTTGCTCATGGCAACACTAAAGCAAAATGAGAAGTGCTTTTTCTGCTTAAGTAAAATTTCTTGGTCTTGCCTGCATAGCAAATATAAGTGCATGTGTTAAAGTTATCGTAGGTTTACTGAAGTAAGCAATGAGAGCGTATTCATGGGGCATCTCTGTTAACATTTTCTGGTCTCTATTTTAAGGTTTGTGTATAGTATGTAGAGTTGTTAAGGCTGGATAAGTTCAATCTTGATTTGAATGCCATTATTTGAATGGGTGCACAGGGTAGGAGTTCTTTACTACTTCTTCTAGGATGATCATTCTTCTGTCCTTTATTTTTTTCAGATTCCTTTCTTTCCTCTTCGCCTGTATCTCTCATTCAGTCTCCTCAAGGCAAGTGTATGGTTCTCTTACGCTGCTCGCCTGCTCTCTCTCTCTCTCTGTCCGGTACTCTCTCGCTGGCCTGCTGCTGTACCGCTCTACTTCATCCCTTCTTTTCTAGTGCCCCTCTTCCGCTCACCACTAAGAGTCCAAAAAAAATAGAACAAACCTGCAAAGAAAAGGAAAAAAAAAACAACGTACTAACCTACGTACAGCCCTAACCCCGGGTCCTCTCCCAGCTCGAGGTCTTTACCTGCCCCTCTTCCTACAAACCGTGCCATGCTGTTCCATCTGTTTCCAACGCTGCTGACCGTCAGTTGCCACACTAATTGTAAGTTAGCCGGGCAGCACAGCGGCTCCTGTTTTCAATGACATATGGCATTGGTAATTTTCTCTTCCACCCCCATCCCCCACTGCAACTTGAGATGAAACCTTTCTAGCTCGTGCCATAAATAGCCATCTTGACCTATTGACAGGTTTCATTGTTAGTTTATTGTTAGTGCTGCAGGAAATTTATCTGTGCATAGACATAGTCTGAGCAGCAGTAGCTCAACCAGGAGAGCTTACACAGGTATTGCTGCTTATGCTGCTTGTTCTCTCCCATCTCCAGAATTTTTTACAGACATCAAAAATTAGTCCTGTAAAACCTCGCCTCTGCTAGCAATCTGATCCATTTCAGTCTTTACCGCCTGCTAGCAAGCATTATTTAGGTCAGCAGCACTCACTGTAGGTTCAAGATAATCCCAAGATTGCCACCTTATTTTAAGAAAGCAGAGAAGTTCAAGTTCACATTGTGTGCGCAAGAGCAGAAACCTAAAAATGGATCAGGTTGGTGTCCCGGGAGGGTGGTCCTACCTTCCTGCTGCCCTAGTATCCGAGCCACCCCCCCCCCCCCCAGTAGCAACCCGGGCCTCCAGAGGAATGAGTGGCACTGGATACTCATTCCACGCCAGTCCTGGGCCTGCCATTGCCTGTGGCTGCTCACTCGACCCCCACCCCCACTACCTGCTTATGGCTTTGTAGGCTTTGTGCATGTCTCACATCCAAGCTTAAGCATTTAAAAAATAGGTTTTCTTTAAACAGTTTTGCTTTTTTATTTTCAGATTCTTTTTCTGCTGTGATTTTGTTAAATCAGTGTGTGAACAAATGGTAGCCAACACGGTGAAAGCAGTGTTTGTTAGAATAGACATAGATTGGGATAGATGATATCATGAGTTACACGTTACCGTTACACACTTATGTCACAAGCATCCAACCTATTCACTCTAAGTGAGGAATGACAGGACTGCACCCAGTGGAATTTGAACTCTTACTGCTTCTCAGCAAGGATATCTGACTTGGCTTATGCATTACAGTGATCAGTAAATCAATACCTGGGGTTACGAGGTAAATTGTCAAAATTGATGAATGAAGGTACACACTTGTGTTTATGTATTTTACATAAGATGATAAGAACAGATGATTGTCATACCCAGGCCATGTACATAATCACCCTACTGCAGAAAGCAGATTACATAAATGAGACGTGGAAGGCCACTGGGGCCAATTGGGCAGATGGTACATAACTAGTGGCCTATTACAAAGCCAAGTTGTTGACAGTTTTATCTTAACCACGTTCATAAAGCCACTCCTGAGTTATAGTCCCTCTGGAAGTCTAGTAGACCTGGCCGTGTCTGACATCCATGGATGTATCCTCTGAGCGCTAGCTGTTTTGGAATTTGTTTACTAGTACAGAGCCAAAGGACTACAACGCTGTTGGCGAGATGGAAAGTCCATTCATGTGGCCTAGTTTGAACAAGGCATTGTATTGTGGTGCAGGGGAGGTGGCAGTCCTTTCCAAGACAAAGTGGACCAGTCAGTTGGGCATCAGTGGAAAAGTCTGTGTCGACACAGTGGGAGGGGTGGGGTCATGCCAACAACACAGCTAGCATGGCAAGGTTCACTTGACAAATTTGGAACTTGCATTAAGTATACAAAACTAGTGATTCATTAGCAAGTAGAGGTTTGCGTGCACAGGTTGAGCTGGGCAGCTGATGTTAATTTCCAAAAATAGCTGCCAATTCCCTGTCATGACAGCTTGATGTTGGGTGTTTAAAATGACATGGGAGATGAAAGGGATCATGTGATTGTCGGAACAGTTGCCTAGAACATCTTTGGAACTCTGTGGCCTCCAGGATAGCTAGGGGGGCCACCTGGCTTGGGAGGGAGGGGGGCACGCCATCATAGTGACTGTAAAAACCTCCTTAGCTGCGTGGCTGAGGAAATGGTGGTGTTTAAATGACCCGATTAACTGTGTAAGGATAGCGGTATTATCTAACTCTTGGCATATTTTTCACCATTTTATTATATAATTTTGATGTTATAATAGGCAGTTAACAAATACTAATCATGTACCATGTAACTGACCACAACAATGAATAGAATTCTTTAGGGTTTGAGACATTGTTGACAAAAAATACTGTAATTTGCATTTTATAGATAGAGCTGTTGTTGTTTTTCATAAATTATTTTTCTTTTAGGTCAACAAAGAGGGACAGAAGTGTGAATTTTACTGACAATCCATTTCTTAAAACTGAAAGTGGTTTCAGGCTGCTGCTTTTGTTCAAAGTACTGCTGGGGAACAATGTGCACTTGGACAATTACTAGCAAAATTTTCTCTAGTTGGTATGTAGCTTGAGTAGGTAATAGGTGTGTTGCATTCTGTTTTGCTGTTGAAGACCACAGATGCCCTCGGGAGATGTTTACTCAGTCTATCAACCAAGACTGTTTTTTATTTCATTTATCTGGCATTGTCACAATGGCACTCATTCAATTTATAGTGAACTAACTGGAAAATATTTATAGCCATTTGTTTTGCAATGGCAGAAAGCCATTGCAGGAAGGCTACTGGTAAAGTGTAGATGGCAGAAGGACATTATGAGCATGGCATCTTTAATTAAAGATCAATGGTGATTTTGCAGCAACATCAACCTTTTATTTTGCAGAAAATATTTAATGCATTATAATATACAATACAAAAAAAAATAAGAAGTACAGGCAGTTTTTTTTTTTTAATCTTTCTGACCTTTTGGCTTGTTTTTTGAGATGCGTTTTTGTATCTCATTCCTTTTTATTACTTCAGTTATAGGTGTGCTGTGTAGTCCCCATTAACAGCTCTGGTGAAGTTGCATATATTAAGACATTTATTTTTCTTTATGTAAAATTGTTTCCTTTTACATTCAGTGACTAAGACTTTTGTATGGAGGAAGTAGTCATCTAATCACTTTCTTAGAAAACTGCAAGTTGAGGACAAAGGTTGACACCGTTGTAAGTTTAAGTTGACTTCCTGGGTTATCACTATAATTATTTTAGCTGCACATGTCTACAGAGAACAGTTTCCAAATCAAAACCCTGTCAAACGATGTATTGACTGATTTATTAAATACCCTTTCAGTTTTTATTGAGAAAATGTGTACTATTCACAAACAAGCAGACAGATGAACACAATCAAAAAGAACCTGCTTTCAAGCCTGCAAGTGTATAGCAAGTCATATACACCTGCTATATGAATTGCAGTTGACATGCAGTCACCATAGCCATGTGGTGATTTAAGTCAGTCAGTGAGATTTAATTTCTGTTGCTGCTTCATTTGAGCATTCAGATCATTTAAGTTCCATATTAAGTGCTGCCTGATGGCAACTTTGTGGAGAACTTAAGAGCAGCATGCAAAAAGTGGTCCTATCCATTATATGAATCTACCTTACATTTCCATGATGCAATGCATGAACGCTTTGGCTGCAATATTAAGGCCTCGCTGTATTATCATAATATTAATAATAATGATAATAGTAATAGTAGTGCATGGGAGTTCAGTGTCTGTGATTTATATGACCTCCCCTCCTTTTTCCCCATCACTGTCGGTCTTCATGCATGGTGATGCAGACAAAAGAGTGGTCCTGGGCTCCGACAAGCCCTGCGAAGGTGTAGCAACGTCCCTTCGCTTTCCTTCTCAACCTGGCTCATTCACCCCTGGTAATTACGGGAGTGAAGCAGGGCCGCCAGATGGACAACCGGATTCGCCGATAAAGACGTCCCCTGTTTCAGAGCGAATAAAGGCACTGGAAGCTCTTGCCGCGAAAAAGAAGGAACCTGATTTTAGAAGCGATGGAGGTTTCTCTCACTTCAGAGACCGCCACCATGAGAAGTCTCCCACTGAGACCCCCAAATCTCCCACTGAGACCCCCAAATCTCCCACTGAGACCCCCAAATCTCCCACTGAGACCCCCAAATCTCCCACTGAGAAAATTACACCAATTGTCCAGAAAAAAGGAGGTTCTGCTGATCAGGAGTCACCAGAATCTCCCTTTGAAGTACTTGGAGATTTAAGACAAGTGAATGAATTTGAAGAAACAGAAGAGTGGATGAAGGCTCATTTACCTCCTGTGCCAGACTTTGATGCTGTAGATTTAATTAAAGGCAGCTTGACTTCAGACAATGTTACATCAAAGGAGGAGGAGAAGAAGACTGACATAGTTATACCTGATGCTCCTGCTGCCTTTGCCGGTGTCCCTGATGCTTTCATGGATTCTCCTGTTGAAACTCAAAAACTGAAGGATGAGCTCAGTGACACACAGAAGCAGACAAGTGTCGAGGAGGAGTCTGAGTTTGACCTCAGCTTTTTGCCAACAGCCTACATGTGGGATCAGCAGGACAAATCAGGTGTCCAGCCTCCATCGAATGTCAATTCAGTGCTTCCAGCTTCACCTGCACCTCCTGCAGGCTTTGGCTCCCCATCTCCACCAGTTGGCACGGATGCTAAACAGAATATGACAGATGGCAAGAAGCCATCTTGGACCGGAGATCTGGAGCCCACAGAGGCAAGTGAAGCGGACAGCTCAGGAGACTCAGATGATACTGTCATAGAAGATGGTGTCTCTGTTCCTGCATCTGTTCCTCCTTCGTCTTCTGATTCAGCAGTTTCAAATGACCCTACCACTACCCCTGCTTCTGCAGCTTCGAATCTTCCCACTGAGGAAATCGTGACTCCTCCACCAAAGTCTGAGAGGAAGCTAATGCAGGTTCCCACGATCAATGTTATTGAGACTGACGAGCCAAATTACAGTGATGAGGAGATGGAGCTTGAAGCAGAGGAAGATGAGGATTATGAGGTTGTAAAAGACCCAGTCAGGGAGGCTCCAAAAACCCCAGAGCCAGAGGACAGTAAACATGAACCAACCAAGACCCGCCCCATAGAAACTGAATTCATGGAAGGCTACTCACCTCCATCCTCACCTGTGGACTCTGATGCTGAATACTCTCCCAAACACAAGGTACTCAAATCTCTTCCTGAAACAGTCCATCAGGAATGTGCATCAAAACCTGAGGCCCTACCCAATCAAACTGACTTGGCATGTGATTTGTCCCAAGCACAATCTGAAAAAGCACAGACCACTTCCAATAAAATAAATGATGAAACCTCCCCTTCCATAGTCACAAATGAAGAAGTGGACTTTCCAGACAATGAGGACGAGTGGTCAGATGAAGCACAAGATGTCCCGGTCAAACCTTGCGAGACAGATCTTGCGTTCATGGAGCCGTCTTCTTACACCCAATCCAAAGTGGATGAAAAGAGCAACACGGCGGCAAAAGAAGCTTATATGGAGGCGGCTCCCCTTTCTAAAACCAGCTTCATGCAAGATGATATATATGACAGACAATCATTTGATTATGATTATGATGCATCCTCTCCCTTTGATGACATTGAAGACAGAGGGCTAATCAATGCTAAGGAGCGGTTTCTTTCAGAACCTTCTCAAGTCCACGTTGAGACACTGAATGCAAGCACTGCACAAAATGATGTTCCAGAGGACAGTCTAAATCTGGAAGATTTCACTTCAGTAAGTGATGATGAAGCCTCGCCCAAGCCAGTTCAGCCATCTCAAAGAGATTATCCCCAAGACCCATATTCCTCTTTCCAAAGTGAAACACTTGGTATCAGTGAACAAGATTCCTGTAAGAAAATGACCACTGACATTGTTACAGATAATGTGGCAAACTCCTTCCCAGGACAGAAAATTGTCTCAAAGATCCAGCATGACACTAAGGCAGAACAACATGAAGAAACAAGCAGCCCAGAAAGCATTGACCCTGACAGCTCCGTTTCTGAGCCTACAGATAGCTTTGTGGAGTTCATGCGAGAGTGCCTGAAATCGAGGCAGGATGAAGAACCTGACAACATGCACCAAGGTGTTCCACCTAAGAATGAGTTCGGCAACACTGGTTTGCCTCCTTCCCAGTCCCCTCCAACCATGGTGATGGATCTTGAACAAGAACAGCTTACCATCAGTGCTCTCAAAGAGCTGGGCAGCAGTCAAGACGAGGAGGTCGAAGCAGCGTCTCTCCAGACGAAAGTTCCTGAAGAGGACAAAGCTAACCCCAATGCACCATCTATACAGCAGTCTTCCTTTACCTCAGTTTCTAATCCTCCATGTTCCCAAAGCAATCGTGTGTTCGACAGCACGTATTCCAAAGAGGTAGAAGCCATCGACGAATGGGTGGCTGAAGCTTATCATCTAGCTGAGCATGTCTTGACAGCAATACTAACCCACTTGTCAGGTAATACCTTTCTTCTGGGCAGTAGGCCTGCTAACCTCATGCAGTCACCTCAGAAGAACCCCTTTTCTCACTTGCACCTTGTAACTGCCTGCTCCTTTTCAAAAAATAGTTATTTTGCTTACATATCATGGCATGAAAAGCCATGATTGCAGACTGGCCTCTTCCCAGCCATCTCCTTGTTTTAGGCTGTGGAGTATAGCCTGCTGATATAGTAGCCTGTCAGTAAGGAGGTATACTAGGAGGGCATGAAGGCCTTAATATGCTTCCAATGAACTAGGTTTGATTTCAAAAGTGTTTAACTGTTCTTAAAGGCCACAGTCTTTCATATAGTTATTATGAAGGTATTCAACTTGAAGGCTTCAGAGGGATTCCCCTTTTCTGTACATGCGAAAAGTGAAAAGTAATTGTATAAAGAAGGAAAAAGATACAAACACAAAACTTCCCAGAAATTGCCAGTGTTTTAGTGTCTGTTGGTTCACAAGCAATACATTTGTCCTGTCACTGATTTCTGTTGAGTTTGTCTACTTACCCAATCCCATTCCTCACATGCATAATCTGCCATTTGTCTTTGTCTTTGTTGGTTCACCCAACCAAGCCAAAGTCACATTATCAAGGCACAATAGAATATCTACTGGAGGTTCAGATTAGATGCTTCTTAGAGTAGCACAATGTCTTCTCTCCTCAGTACAGTACTCTACTTCTATTTTTTTTGTTACTTATTGACCAACAAATGCGCTAATACCTACATTTATGTAAAAAGCAAACATCTGCCGGCAATATTTGCTGTTAATTTGGTAGATGAGACTCTGAAAAGAACTGTTTTGAGACCGGGCCACTGTTTTGGCATGCACTAACAAAGCCCATAGTATAGTGCAAATTATTACAGCACGATGGCACGTGTGCGGCCTCAAATGCCGAAAAGCAGTCTGGTAATCAGAGCAGGTCTTCTTGTGTCAGAATGTCTAAATGCCTGATGCAATAAGGAATACCAGACACAGCCCCCCTGGGAGAGACATATACCTCTCAATGTCTAAGGACACAACCTTTGGCTTTACATGTAATGCTCAATGGCACTCGAAGTTATGACGATAATGATATCATTGGACATTATATTGCCCACCTCCCGTGACATGTTTGAGGAGATTGTGTTGAGTAGGTAATTGCATATTGTCGCTGTCTAGCAGAAACCTTGTCCATAACTTCTCTGGAAATGGGAAGAAAACCTTGTGTTTTTGAAATAATCGAACACTGATTGTCAAAGTTGGTACTGGTGGTTTTAATACTTTATACATCTATTGAACTGCAAAAGGTCATAGGGGCTTGTTTGGGAGTATACTAAACCTGTAGAGACTGCAGTTGTCAGAGATTGTAGCAGCCAAACCACAGTGTAGTGTCCTATATGGACACTAAGGCTACATATGGTCTGGTGATCCCCACTCCATTCAAGCCTTTGACCCTCTCCTGCCCTCTGTCCTTTACAGCCGGGCAGTGGTCCATTGACAGAGAGTGGGTGGGGGTTTAAATATGGTGCA
Organism: Morone saxatilis; assembly: GCF_004916995.1. Taxonomy (NCBI): domain Eukaryota; kingdom Metazoa; phylum Chordata; class Actinopteri; family Moronidae; genus Morone; species Morone saxatilis. The sequence goes on along the minus strand of NW_023339984.1, from coordinate 931,227 downwards.
CAAGTGTTGGCTTGCAAGAACCTTGGAAGTCACGGGTTACAGTCAATCCCCAGTGTCAAGTTTCTGCCTTTCCACAGCTCACTCTGTGAAGATCATGACACGATGACAAGGCGTGGTGCAAAAACTTAATGCATATCTTAAGGCCACTAAGGTGCAAATTATTTAGGTGCCGTAATTCATTCTCGGGTTTCAGGCAAGATGCCATCAAATTGGTTTGCTGCCAGGTCTTTCAGCCTTCGCTTGTCCAATCCTCTCTTCATCCTGGTCCAGCCATCCCTTTTCCTCAAAAAGTTTGAATATGAAGGTTGCTAAATACCAGCCTGTTTCCATGCATCAAAGTTTCTTAAAAGGTGTTATTTTTCAGGAGTAACAGCAGGCAGGTCTGCAGTACCCTCCCGTCTTTGCAAACATGATCTCCATTCCACAAACATATGCACAGAGGCTGGTATGCAGACAGTAATCCTAATGCATTCAGCGCTCCGTCTACATGTGTTGAATACTTTAACCTAGAGTTGGCACACCAGAGAACAGAGTGCTGGTGTTCTAGCAACCAGAAACTAGGGGAAAGTGTGCAGAAGAGGTGCAAAGGGAAAGCCAGTCAGTTAAGCCTAATTTTAAAGTTATTATGTTCAGTGTTCTGTGAAGCTTGTTATCAGTGCACATAATGTGATTGTTTCCTAATTGTGATATTAATAACCTGGTGTTAAAGAGGAAGCTCTGTTTTGTGTGGTGTTCTGTAGAGGAGCCTGTGTTGTTGAATCCTCCCCCTCCAGCCATGAGCTTGTGCTATTTTAGTGTTTCTCTGCAGTGCTGCTCCACAACTCAGTAGGTTATTAGGCGGGGTACATTTGGCTAGGTGAGTTTGTTTCAATTGGAGTGCCTGTTGTCATGCTGGATATGCTTGACATTAGCCCCATTGCTATACAGGTTTTATGTAAAAGAATCCCTCTTAAAAAAATATATTCAATTTCAGCTTAAAGTGACTGCATTTCTTTGTGGGCTAGTTCTAATTCCAGACCTGTTGTCAGGGCTTGGAAGATTAGTTTAAATCAAGCTGTCCATTTCTGTTCAGATTTGTGTTAATCCTCTGTGTGAAGATTTGTAAAGCGGAGGTGAGGCACATGTAAATACCTGAATCAAACTGAACCTGGATCAGATCAGAGTTTGATTAAGCTATCTGGCATGGACCTGTAATGTCTTGTTTGTTACGGTTATTATCTTGTTTTTAGTCAGAGCCAATAGCTTCTGTTTGGATTTGTAATGGGGTCACATAAAAAATAGAGTAAATGGGTGTAATGGTTTGTCTTACTGCCAGTACAGAAAGTTCCTCGTAGAGGCTTTAATTACATTCCTATTAAATTAAGTCCTGTAAGGTGTTAGCAAACATCTTTTACACTTTTCTGCTCATTTATAATGGCAGTGGAAGGTTGTGTGTGTGTGTGTGT
>NW_023339984.1:920447-929682 GCF_004916995.1 Morone saxatilis | reverse complement strand
AAGCTGAGCTAACGTTAGCAGCAGCTCGGCTCGCAGCCCCTCCTTTGTCTGTCACAGTGTGGGAGAAACAGTGATTTTTAAGGCGTAACTGCTTTATTCAGTTTTTTTAGCATATTGAGTTGTGTTTTTTGTGTTTTTCATGTTCTGTTAACTCACGTTTGCATACTGTACATGAGACATCTCTAACAAGTCCAACTTCTCACTGCTTTTAAAATCCCAGCTCACAGTCAGTAACATCTAAAGGATTTAAAATTCTGCATTCCATGTGGCTAAAGACAAAAAGATAGAGTGGGTCTCTAAGGAGATTTAAACTTTCTAAAACAACAAAGGTCTTTTTGATTTTGTACTGCACAAGCTAAGGAATAACATTTAAAAAGTGAAATGTATGCTTTATACATTTCTGACTGTAATGGGAGTCCGGTGTCCTATGTAAAAGCAAATAGTTTGCTTTAGCTCTTTTCAGTTTTCTGTGACGTGTGTGTGAAGGTTCTATATAACGTGTGTTCCCATTAAACTCACAGGAGCACTGAGGCCCGAACTGTCCCTGAGGCACCAGTCCACGTGGTTTCTCCACCACTCACACAAGGCTCTTTTAAATACCCCCTTTTTCCCCACGCACGGGGAAGGAGTGGCAGTTTTTAGTGCCAACGTGTTCCAGCATTACATAACAGCCTTGTATAGAGGCTATCACTTCTGCATGCACGACTCCTCACAAGACATGCATACAAACATGAAACGGCAATGAAACTACAGCAATGCGTGTTTCTCAGTCTCAACTGCAGATGCCAAAGAAGATTTATGGTGCATATTTATATTTTATTGGGCTAGAGTTGCAGAGTAGGGGGTGTATTTTTCTGGGCCTGGCTGATAATGGTTGCCATTATGGTTGCCATTCCTTAAAGCAACCAGTTGCAAACAATTTGTTCTGGTATTCAATGCTCAAAATATCTGGTTTCTCCCATAGTTGTTGCAGAGAGAACCAGACCTTAATTTGGACCAGGCTTATAATCGGGAACTGACTTTATTTCCAATTTCCCGTATTTTATAGGGATGGGACGATAAATAATATCACTTAAAATGAATCCTTTTGTCCACTGGCCAAATGGCTAGTAAATTTTCAAATTCAGTAAATTACCATTGTTTTTTTCTGGCTTGTGGATGAAGCAAATCTACCAGCCACTTGCATATTTTACCAGCATTTGGCTGGTGCTAATTTTGTGCTCCGCGTAAAATCATGAATATCCCAGTCTAACCCCCTTCCCTCCATCTCCTCTATGTAGTTAAGGATCTAATCCACTGGCGAGACCCCAAGAAGTCGGGCTTGGTATTCGGCGTGTCCATGCTGCTGCTGCTGTCGCTGGCAGCCTTCAGCGTCATCAGCGTGGTGTCCTACCTGCTGCTGGCCCTGCTCTGCGTCACCATCACCTTTCGCATCTACAAGTCTGTCATTCAGGCCGTGCAGAAGTCTAGCGATGGACACCCCTTCAAGTAAGAGGAAAATTTATTACAACTCTACTTTGACCTTTTCTTACTTGTTCTTGTTTGGCGAAGTGGTCTGTGCTTCTCTTAGGACTTTTTTTTAGGACTTAGGTCTGTGTGAAAACAGTCCCTGAAACAGAGCATGGGTGAGGCTCCCCCCAATTTTTTTTTCACCTTGCTGGTCAGACTTGATAAGACAACACTAAGGAGTGACAAAAGGAAATATTATGAGGGGGAGGAGAGGGAATCCTTTAACAATATCCTGGACGAGCCCCCATTTCAAACATGCAGTAATTTTAAGATCTTTACATTCTGGAGGGAAAGAAAATGTTTAAAAAATTTAACATTGAAACTAGCTAGGTTGCTTAATGCTAAGGGATGCAGATTCACGTTTTGCACGTGCTGCTGCAAAGTCTGCAGCACTCTAGAACAAAACCTGAAGTAACCCTAAAGGAAAAAAGTATTATCCTGTCCGTCTGTGTGTAATAATACAAGGAGGATAAATGATTGATTGTGATATAACTATAAACCAAGCCATGTTGCTGCTTCACACTGCCACATGTTTAAAACCATTTAACCACACGCAGTTTTAAAGACTGCTAATGTTAGAGGTCAGGCTGGCTTGGAGCTGCCTGATGTAACCTCTGCCTTCCCTGCTTTTATTTATAGAACAACTTTTATGGTGGAGCCAGATCCCGGGAGCATGCTTCATAGAGTCCAGCTCCTCTTCAAAGGCGCAACACTAAATCCTCCTCATAGTTCATCAAGCCTCTAAGCCATATACTCCAGAAAAGGAGAAAATTCTTGCAGTAGTGTGAAAATAGCACAATTCTACTTTGGAGCAGCTGGAATGGATACTTACCTCTGCACACCCAGTAATATGAAGTTGAAAGCTGTGCGCTTCTTTTTCCTGGTTCACTCACTGCTATGGACATTCTCAAGTTAGGCTGCAACTAACAGATTTCATTATCAATTCATATGTTTGTTATGTTTTACATTAATAATTTAGTTCATGGAAGATGCCCATCTTAAGTTCCCAAGTGCAAAAATTGCTTTTCTTCTTAAACCGAAGCTGTTTCGTTACCTTAGAATGAGCCGTTTTTATCTACAGAGGGAGTATTTACTCTTCTACAGAGTCTGTCATGTTAAACCACTATGTTTCTGCAGCAGCCCAGAAAGGACAAACCAAAAACCTGCTCTAGACAGGGGCTTTATATTTTTTCAAGAGTATCGCAGCTACCGTAGTTTCTCCTACACACTTGGAAGGCGAGTGGTCATTCAGTCCCCATTAGATGCCACAAAATCTTACACACTGGTCCTTTCAATCCTCAGCTGAACCCAACAAATAATTTCAGCACTCAGAAATTAAAGCCTAGCATTCAGAAAATGGAAACCCAAATAGAAGCTGTTCCCAACAAACAATACAAACAAAAATAATAAAAAAATGGGGCGGTGGAATTACCTTTACTGTAATAGTTCACATTGTAAATTTTGGTTGCAGTTTACATTTCCACAGTACAAATTCCATCAGCACAATAACAGTCTGCTCTGAGTTTCTCCTTTTAACAAATGCTGTTTTTATCCACTAACTGATTCCCTTCTACTTTTTTTTTAAACTATTTTTTCAATCAAAACACAGCACTTCCTGCAACTGTTTCAAGTTAAAAGTTAAGAGCTGCTGAAAGCTTTTAATGTGAATCACCTGTGCAGGAAGTGACTGCAACTTAACAGCAATTGAGAAAAAAGGGAAAGTAGATGACAATTTTATAAAAACAGTATTTCTTACTGTAAAAAAGTTTTTAGATCGTATTAACAGTGCAACAGCATTAACGACAAATTTAAACAGCAGGAGATCACAAATAAGCAAGGCAACAGGGGAAACAGCTGAGGTGATAATTTCATGGTAGGTCCATTCCAAATGGGAAAAAATATGAAGTTGTTTCAATTCTCAGTTATGAAACTACTCTTCAGCCACTTAAGTTTCAAAACCTCATGCCTGGCTTTCCAAGAGTACAGACTGGAAACTCAGTTTTGAAAGTAAGAAATCTCTAGACTTACCCAAGTAATTATTGTGCCATTGGTCTTGATCAACAGCCCCATAAACCTCACACAGATTATTCTGGTCAGTTTGTGCAACATGCATGCAGATTCTGAAAAAGGAAAGAATGAAATCCTCCTGTTAGTTTCCTCTTTACAGCCGTTCACCACAGTGCATGTTTCCCTGCGGCACTTTTGACCCTGGACACTAAGCCTCATTTTGCACTCACCTTCCCCTCCTCCTTTTCCCCCCTGTGCAGAACACTGATAGATAAGGATGTCAGCATCCCTCCGGAGACTTTCCGCAAGCACGTGGACACCAGTCTGACCTACATCAACCGAGCCCTGAAGCAGATGAGCCGCCTCTTCCTGGTCGAGGACCTCGTGGACTCCCTGAAGGTAAGCAGCTCCAGCCCTTCAGTCACTGTCCACTATCATTGAGTTCTAATCATTTAGTCTGCTTTATAATGGGAACCTATTACCACTCTGTCCCATAAAGACTCCTCTCCTGGGTGCAGCCTTTTTAGAGCTCTGATTGGTACAGCGGTAACTCATCGCGAGTGGGAAATCAAGCAAATTATAGCCAGAATCTGATGTGTATCATTAAAATAAACCCCAGTGATTATGATTATATTGTTAAATGATAATTATTTAGAAAATGTAATACAGCAACTACAATTCGATCACACAGATTATCTAGCTGTCATGAAACACAGCTCTTTCCCTGTGATCTTGGCCTATATGCTTCATCTTTTTCAAACAATATTTTACAGTTTTACAAAATAAGATGTCAAAGATGAAGACAAACTGGTTAACCGCCTCACCTCTATCAAAGAGCAGCTGCTTTCCTGAGCTTTTCTCTGGGACCTGCTAGGAACGTCTGTCTTGACCTTTGCTAAGACTTAGTATTAGTAATTAAGTAAAAACCAGGGATGAAAAGCCTACTACAAAATAAAGAAAGTAAGGATGAAAAAATATCTATATCCTAATTGGGAAGTTTCCAGTGTTTTTTAAAGTCAACAAAGATGAATGTGAATGATAGACAATCTCTAATATTGAATTCCACTTAAGAGCTTCCCTGTATCTAAATGAAACTTTAACCACATTACTGTAGCAGTGAGAGCTGAAATAAGGTGTTGTAAATAACAATACAAGTAAATAGTTGATAGTAGGGACAGTTAACGGATAATAGAGACAACAGAATAAACAAGTTGATGATTCATGACAATGAGAAGAGGAAGCGAATCTAACAAATCTCTTATCTATACTTTAAACAAGCATTTAATATGAACTGACATCTTGTTCATTTTAAACCTAGATCTTACAAAGTTAGTCTTTGTAGTACAAAATGTCCCTTTGTCCCCTTAAATATTAGATCAAGCACATGTCATCCAATCACAAAAAGGCATTGATGGAAGAAGTAATCCGATCTTCTACTTAAGTAAAAGTACCAATACATTAATGTAAAAAATAAACCTCCATAGCTGTGTATTGGTAGCATCCGCCGATATGATGCATATCACGATATATAGGGGTTACGATTCAATCTTAATTCAGTATTGCAATTTTGTTTTTGTTTTTAAATCAAATGTTTTAGGACAACTGTCATAGTATAAAGAACACCCTACTATATGCATCAAATTTGAGTAAAAGAAGTTCATCAACATCATAGCCCTCAGTTTACATTTACAACACTGCTATCTAGCGCTTTGGGGTTTAAATACAAAAAGCAATCGTTTTTGAGAATTAAAAACAATATAATATCACAGAACAAAATATTGCAATACTCAAGTCTATCAATATTTCATTACAACACCATTACAAGTCCATTCAAAACCCTTCTTAAGGAAATATACAGAAGTATTATCAGAAAAATTGACTTGTATCAAAATTAAAACATAGTTATCCTGCAAAAAACTGGCCCCTGTAACCATCCCAAGTTAAAAGATAAATCGGAGGGGTCGTGAGATGATTAATGGGGGTTGGAATAAAAAAAGTTCTGCACACAAAGTATTCATTTTTTGAACATGTCTCTAATTCTCTTGTGAAATATTGGATAATGTTCTCTTTGGTTGTCAACGGTTATTTAAATTAAATTAAGAAGAAATGAGGGATACAAAACACAAAGATGAAACAATAATATGACACAAAAAATCACAATGTGTGTAGTAGACGTTATTCTCGACCTCCAACCAGCTTGTGCCGACCCAGCTCTGCCCTTATTTATGATATGATAGAAAATCGATACCAGCACCATCTGTTCTATTGTTGTCTGTCCCACAACTGCTTACTTCTCTTGCCTACCAGACAGCACACAAAAACGAGGACAGTCCCGCTGTGGCCTTTTTTTAATGACGTATATCCAAAACATCCCACTTTCTAAAGTACAGTGGAAATGCAAGGAAGCCTTGCATGCCTTCTTAAAAGTTCTGCTTTTTAAAAGACCAAAAATATGGGTTGTTAAGCTGACTAGAAAAAGTTCAAACCTATTCTTCACAACCATACAGGTGTTTGGGCTTATTCTGAATGATTAAAAGTCTGCCAATGCACAATACATGAGTTGTCCTTCCCTAACAGGTGCAACAAAGCTAACAGGAGAAACAGGGAGCTAACAGTCAGTCTGTCCACACCTACACAGCCCTGACAAGAGGTCTGATCAGGCTACACAAGAAAACACCTGCCTGGGTGGTTCATGAGTGTGCAGGGCGTGTAGTCGCATCTTTGGAACTTGTTCACAGCTGCTTTTGTTTCACTAATATAAACACTTGCAGTTGTAGTGAGGTGTGTCCTGTAAGATTAATGATTTAACTGGCTATATAAACCACGTTTTATCCAAGGTCTGAACGCCACAACCGTTTTTATTGTGTGGGGAAGAAAATTGTTCTTACTTATTTTCTACTTGGACAGCCCCGGATCAACATGAGAAATTATGAGACGACAGCTGAAAGAGGGAGAAAGGGAGCTTTTTCTTTGCTTGCACTTTAGCACAGCCGCTGCCAGCCTATCAGATTATAGTAACCAGCCATCAGGGCAGAGCTGCTGTCAATCTTACTATCAGCCGGGCAGCCGTAATACTCAGTCCACATATAATGCTGTGAACTGTATATGAGATCAGCAGCACAAAGCTCCATAAGCTGCCTTCACTTCTCCTTCACTGCTCGGATCAGCCTGGAAAGCCCTCAACACCACTGTCATGCTCATTGATCACACATACATATAAATTCTATCATTTAAAACTATAAATAGTGTTCTATTATATAAAATGGAGATTAATCAGAATTTACCATGTGAACCATCAATGTTTATCTGGCCTGTTTATTAGTTTGTGTAGGCCACTTTTATTTAAAGGATTGCTGGGTTTGTCTATTGCTGTTTGTAAATGCAACTCAGAGCGGGCCCCTCCTCCCCGCCTTGAGCGACCAAAGATACAATAGAGCATAAATGAGTAGTGGGAGTGACGTTGGCGAGAACAAAAGCAAATAAAATGTTGTTTTCTGATTGTTTTACAGTGGTTACATTTTAAAAGCCACATAACCCTGGAGGAAGTATGGATTTAGTGTGAAGCTGAAGCGTACCTCCTTATGCATCCATTACACAGACAGGGAGCAGAGAAGAGAGACAGACACTGATCTGATCTGGTTGCTTTATTTATATAGTCCCAAACATGGACCCTGCATGCCAAGAAATGTCCTGAACACAGCAAAATGAGAAAATACAAGCAGAGGGCAGCAGAGTCTCTGTAGATAGACCTCACCACACGCTTCTAGTGGGTCATAAGTGATGATTGAGAACTCTGAGCTAGGTGTACATGAAGTATTGGATGTTAAAAATGCTAAACCTCTCTGAGTTGCCCTGTGGCCTTCTTTGTTTGTTGTTCTCACCAGCTGGCTGTGGTCATGTGGCTGTTCACCTACGTAGGAGCTGTCTTCAATGGAATCACCATTCTCATCCTGGGTAAGCACCATGGGAACCAAGAGTCATGTTTCTGTTACCCACTGAAATTCTCACGCTCAAAAAAATTTGCAATTTTCAATTGAAAGTCAACCTTGAATGGAAAAAATCTCACTTATTAAGATTCTTAGCAGTAAATGTCTACATTTTTACAGCTCAGTCTGTGCTGTTCTTTACTGTTAACCTCTATAAATGGCACACAGCTACTTTCTCCTCTTCCGTTTCTCTAATTATCTCTAATGGACTGAGACCACAGGAGGGGTTAATTAGGAAGTACAGATCTCATTGGACCGATAGCAAAGACAAAAAGACCTAAGTCCAGCCCCTTTTTTCTATGTGCTCCAATAACAGCTGAGCAAGCTTCGGCCAATTTTCCCCTTCCTGTACTCAGATATGCTATGTGCTAGGCTATTCTATGTGAAAAGACAACTACATTTTGATGCTTAAAAGATAAAAGCAACATATAGTTGCATCTTAAGTTAGCTAATGTTAGCAAGACATTGGCTAAAAATCAATTGAAGTATATTAGCTATTTAGTTAGAAAGCGTTTTACTAACATTAGCAATCAGATATAACTTGCTAGCTAACAATTGATGTAGATTAGCTATTTAGTTAGCAAGCGTTTGCCAACTTTAGCTAGCTAACATAAGATGTTACTATGTATATGTTATTTATTTTTTTTAACTATCTTGCACATTTGATTATCTTTTCAACATAGATTAGCCTAGCCATAGCATATCTAAGCATAAAGTAATGGTAATGATTCTAAACAACTGTTTCTTGAGTTTGACGCAATTGAATTTAAATTAAAACATATGCCCCAGTAATTATAAGCTTGTTTTCCATTTTCGTTGCATTAGAGGACAGTTTTTAGCTTCAGTTGGTCTAAGCAATTTTCAACAAACCAGGTAGGACAAAATATAGGTCAAAGAAGTGCTTTGGTTTATTCATGGAAGTCATAGAAAAGCCATGGAGGCCAAGGTGGGACCTATAACAATACTGGAGGAGTCTTGTGTCTTTATGCAAGTCTGAGTCAGATTATGGTTGCTGCCTTTTTCTAACACAAGCATATACAACAACATGCCATTTTATTGAAGACGTGCAGTATGCAAAAGTTGTAGACAGAAGTCTCTGAGACCACACTAGGCCTGGGGGTTTTAATGAGGCCACCATGCTCATTTAGTCTGCTGGTCCAAGTGATGTACAGTGGGTTGACAACATGGCTCAGAGGCTGTAAGGTTGTTTAAGGAGTTGTGACCACATAGTACTGTCCCGTGATCGAGACCACTCATTACCCACAATGCTTTGGTCGTCTGTGGTCCAGTAGTTTGACATGACCTAAAGGCTTTGCTGTGGAGCACCAACTGAAATATTAATGTAAAATTACTAATTAACATTTTACTGACATGGGTTTTATCTATATTATCTATATTATACACAGATAATACTGTGGTAATAATATAATGTCAGTACTCTGTGCACCTAAATTTAATCATATTTTTAAAAAACGATCAATAAATACAGGTTTGGTTTCAGAAGTGGGAGGAGACACAGTGAAGTCTTGGGTTCTTCAACCAGAAAAAAAGTTTAATAGAATTGGTGCATAAAAAAGTTAAGGCCATATTTCTAATACAGAAATTTATATTTAGTGTCACTAAACTGAGACTGAGATGTTGTATTCATCTCCAACTACAAATAGATTAAATACAATTAAAGATGCAGTAGGTAACTTTTGTAAAAATAAGTTTTTGTCATATTTTCTGAAACT
>NW_023339984.1:917675-920350 GCF_004916995.1 Morone saxatilis | reverse complement strand
GAATCCACCGGGCCTGGATAAAAACAACCAATCAGAGCTGACAAAGATAGAAAGACATTTTGGGTTACAGGCTTGAAGACAGTTGATTGTTGTCTTATTCCCAGCATCGGTATTTGACAATCTGGGAATTAGCTTCCACAATAAACTATCTTTGTCTGTGGCCAATGTCAGTGTCAGCGTGTCAAATACAGACACTTTGGGATCCTGAAAATGAGACTCAACAATTAATCTTTCTTGGCTCTGATTGGTTGTTTTTGTTCAGTCCCGGTGGATTGCAAATGCCATTATTAGCACTAGGAGGAAAGTTTTAGAAAATTTCTTTCTTTTTTTTTTTTTTTTTTTTAATTAGCTACCGCAGCTTTAAATCTCTAAAGCGTGCAAAAACTGGAATATAAATATAGTCACCAAAGTCCAGAAAACTGGCACACAGACATGATAAAAAAATGGAAATATTCTATTTAATATACCATTTGCATATGGTGGGCTTCCACAGGAATAAGCTGATGAATCTTGAAAGATGGTGGTAAAATGACACGAGCTCAGTTACCTTGTAACAGAACATTCAGACATTCAGAGTACCCTGATTTGGTGAAGCTTTGGGTCATTTAAATGATTAATATGAATTGTAACATTGGCAGGTATATTGAAGAGGATGGGTTAGCAAGTTTCAGCAATAGTTTGAGCTAGTAATCATGTTACACTCTTGGCCACAGATAGCCCAAGCAGGGTTTTCATTGGTTGTCAAAGGCAAAACACCAGCTGTGCTCTCACTGAAACACACCAGGTGTTTTAAGTGTCTAGACAATGCTGCCCTATGTGAATCTGTATTTGGAGCCTCAAAGAAAGCTCCCTTGTAATGTACCTGTCTATATGTTTCCCTGACGCATCTTTTCTCCCTTTGTTCTCCAGTTGATATCCTCCTCTTCGCTGTGCCTCCGATCTACGAGAGGAACAAGGTGAGTCAGTCCCAGGTCGTGACCCTCCCTGAGAGCAGGGATGACATCAGTTGTCAGAAAAATACTCGTCAGCAGTGAGCTCACTGGATGACTCTCTCATCACACACTGAGAGCTTTCTGTGCCCCTCTTGTTGCTGTCCAGTGCCCAGCTGCTCAATATGAAGTCATTCCACTGTCTGGGCAAATCGGGGGGTTATCATGTTGATGCTCTTGATGCCAAATGGGAACTTTAATGAGTTTAGGAGATTATACTCATCAACTGTCTGGCGCAGGCTTTGTGAAGTTTAGTTTTGTTCATTTGCAGAGTCTCTTAATGGTCACAGTAATGGTTCCTCCTAGCTGCTTTGTTTTTTATAGTTAACGTTTGGACTAATGTTCTCATCGTGACTGTTTTTATGCTTTGATACTCAAGTTTCAAATGTTAACCTCAACAATGAGGTCGGTGGAAATTAGAAATCAGGTGCATTACACCAAAAAATATCTGATCATAACTGAAACTTCTGACTTGCACCGCCACGTAAAGGTTCAGATACACAGCTGGTCAGTTGGTTTTACCGTCCATCCGTCCAGCCATCCATCCATTTTCTGCCGCTTATCTGGATCCATATCATGGTGGTAGCAAGCTAAGCAAAGTAGCCCAGCAGACGCACCTCTTGCTAGCTCTCAACCACTCTCTCTGGATGATCTCTCTTCTGGGTTTGCCCTGGCATCTCCTCCCAGTTGGATGTGTCCATAATACTTCCACAGTGAGCCCGGACCACTTCGTTCAGTGTGATGGAGGAGTGGTTTCACTCGTAGCTCCTTGTTAATGTCCAAGTTCCTTGTCCTGTTCCTTGTCCTGTTCCTTAAACACAGGGTCTGCCTGAAACAATGTGTCATCCCACCTTGTTTATACTTGTTCCTAGTGGCCACTCTTCTTAGCAGTACCTTACCCTTGCCCATGAACAAGATCAGAACAGAGATGCTTTAAGAGCTTCAACTTGTTTCCAACACCCCAGTGCATGCTGGACTACACATGTTGATAGAACCAGCAATTTGATTTGATTAGAGTACACCACACTCAATATATCACAGCTGAATTGGCGGCAAGAGCCCAGCACTCACTGAGAACGTTCTTGACCCAACTCAAAATGAAGCTTTGCTTGTTTTAAGTAATACAAATTATTTTTCAAGTGCTCACCCACTCGGTCATCCTCTCTCCTTCCAGACCCAGATTGATCAGTACATCGACCTTGTGCGTACTCAAGTCAACACCACGATGGCCAAGTAAGTGAATCTGATCATCTATAAAGAGTGTGATCATCTTACAGCCACTATGTTTACATGCACAAAATATTTTACTTTTTGCATTATTCTGAAAAAGACAATATTCATACTAAGCTGTTTACATGGCTACTGAAAATGAATATTCGGGGCACCCTCGTAGCTCACTTGGTAGAGGTGGGTTAGAATCCAACCTGTGGCCCTTTGTTGTCCATCTCTCAAACTGTCCCCTCTAAAGGGAAAACAGCCCCCCAAAATCATGCATATCCAAAAACCTGTTTATATCCTTTCATAATGTTTAACAGTAGGTGTGTTTCTCCTTCTGACTGGTAATGTGGACTTTTTGTGCTTACATCTCTCCAGCCTCTCAAACTGCTGGTTTGTTTACAACGCACAGAACTCACTGTAAACAGGCAAACTGCATTGAAAACCCCAAATGAGACGCATATTCTGAAT
>NW_023339984.1:917474-917627 GCF_004916995.1 Morone saxatilis | reverse complement strand
CTGAATAATATCAGCATATCCCACGTTTTAATCTGAAAATGCTCCAACACCTAATTAGGAATGTCCAAATACAGTTTATGACCCTTATTAAATGTGGTTTATTGTCATATTCTGAATAAAAGTGGGAAATGAGTGTGCATGTGAATGTAGTCA
>NW_023339984.1:906294-917374 GCF_004916995.1 Morone saxatilis | reverse complement strand
GGTTGCAAGAGAAACTTCCCGGAGCTGTGAAGCGCAGCAAAACTGAATGATCAACCTCCCCTCAATAAGAAACCTCTGTCACCATCATCCTCATCTCCATCACCATCTGAAACCCCCTTACCTTCTCCTACCCCCTCTCCAGAACCCAACCCCCCAACCCTGCCTCCCAGTCTAACTCCTCCTCCCTACTCCATCGACCATCAGCACCCTACTACACTGAACCTTGCTAGGTAGAAAATCTCTGAGCTACTCGATATTCAATGTAAAACTACTGCGCAGCTTAACTTGCAAAGCATAAAAAAGAACTGTGCCTGTGCAGACAGGAAGCACGTCGCTAGTGAGGAAGTGATGTAACGCCGCGGCGGACCCTGCCTATCTGTGGGTGCGCCACAGGGGAATGGAGGAGGGTTGAGTGAACTAGACTGAATCTATGACCTGGTTTTTCGTCGTGTACAGCGAGCGGGGGGGTGGATGATGGCTGTTAATGTCACAAAAAGAGCAAATGTCTGTACTTTAAACCACATATTTCCCTGAAGGTAAACAGATAGTTTAAGCTGGAAAAAGTTCAAGAAAATGAAAAGTTTAAAAAAAAAAAGGAATAAAACCAACCTTTTGGGTGTTATTGTGGCTAGTCTTATCCTGCTCGCTTGCTCTGCAACTGTTGTACGGATAGATACGAGTTGATTTTTAGAAGCTGGTAATGGGTTTGCTGTTACTGATCGGCCTGTTATTGAGATTGTTTCCATTCACCTTACAGGCACTTGTGTATGTTTCTGCAATGCACTGAACTTTTATTTTTTAAACCATGAACAGGTTGAAATAAAAGGAATTGGAACACTGAGCCAGCTGTGATAATTTGGTCTAGTTCACCCTCTTTTGATCAGATGCATTTTTTTGAACAGTTTTATGTATTTAAATATACACCTTAACAAGTACAGGCTGTCTGCTGTATGGAACACATTAGCCTCGCTTTTTATATCGAAAAGAACGTTCCCTCACTTACAGCAGTCCTAACTCCTTTTGTTGCACCTGTTCAAGCCACAAAGTGTTGAGGTCTCACATTCACTTGTAAATTTTGATTATTCTCATAACTACTTCTTACTATTATTGATATTAACCATAGGACGGCTGCTTTGACTCCCTACTAGCTTGACAACAGCATTGTAAGAGTTACATTAAGTGTCATTGAGCTTCATAATTTAAAACTGGAGGTCTTTCAGGAGCCTCCTAAGAAATAATTCCTGATTGTTTAAGTTAAGAGATGCACCCTTAAATCCCCAAAAAGCTTCCCAGCTCACTGTTGGTGTTTTAAAGAAATCAATGGCTTAATGGAGTTTCAAAGCTATGAAGTCTAGACTGTGCTACCAGAATAAATAAACTTTAAACTGTTTCATTATAAAAAAGTCTTAACACAAGGTCCTCTAGATAGCTTTTTTTCTGAGGTTTTTTTTATTCTGAATGAAGACTGAACGTTTACACCCAATTTAATTATAATTGATCATATTTTTTGCATTTAAATAATGCAGCAGTAAATTCAGTGAAGAAAAAAAAAGAAAAATCTTACTTTTCACTTTTTCTATTTCCTTATGCTGTCCGTAAAAGATTTAATAACTGAATTTAAAATGGAATCACAGATTTGTCAGCTGTCTTTCTCTAGCTAAGATGAATTTAATTTTTAGGTGAAACACTGCTTTTGCATCAATTCATTAATATTTTCTATTTACACAGTTAAATCTATTACTATTCTTTTGGCACATTTTAGACTCCATACAAAACCTCAA
The DNA here is from genome assembly GCF_004916995.1 of Morone saxatilis. Taxonomy (NCBI): domain Eukaryota; kingdom Metazoa; phylum Chordata; class Actinopteri; family Moronidae; genus Morone; species Morone saxatilis. Next base: position 915,593 of record NW_023339984.1, on the reverse strand, counting down.
CAGTGACCTGAGAGGAAGGTTAGCGATCAAGGGTAGGTGTAATCGAAATAGGGGGTGCAGTTTAGAATAAAGAGTGTACTGGGGAATGCGGAGGCAGTTTTGGGAGCAGTTGTTATTATAGATCTCTGTCAATTATTTTTCTTTGACTGCCATGAAGCATGTCATAGTGTAAGCTGGAAACCGATTGTCACCCTTTATATAGGCTGTATCATATTCTTGACCCTGACTTTTGTTTAATATGATTATTACTCGTGATTGTTTCAATGGTGTTTTTGAACTCAACTTGAAAGTCATATGTTAGCACTACTGCTACGTCTCCATATTGTTTTAAGGGATGAATATATAGAAGGAAATGAAATGACAAGTATGTTCGTGTTTCATTGTTCTCCAAAGTAGGTTTGAACGGAATAAATGTCCCCTGAATACTGACTGGCTGACGGTGGAAGATCATCCTTTCATTGCCTCTCAATGCAGTAACTCAAACTACCACTCAGATATCTGCCTGTGTGCTGAATGTTTTCTCTGACGAAACATTCCTCCCCATGCATGCCCTCTGCCGTGTGTCATCTCACAGATGTCTCGGTTGACCCCCCCTCGTGCATGGTGTCTCGTTCAGACTCCGGGTGTTAAAGCCAAAATATGCAACGTTTCTGTTGGAGGTGTTAGCTGGGCAGGCTAGGCCCCCCGCTGCTGTCAGCTAGCCTGAGGCTGAGGTAAGCGGCTGTAAAGAACAGACAGAGAGTGAGGGGGGAGAATCGCGCATGAGTACAGACACTGATAATGATATTATACATCCTGTTTATTTATTTGAATGTGGAGAAGTTGCATATTGTAGCTTTTGAAGGCCAAGGTTGTCATTTTCATCTAAAAGCTTAACTTCATACACGCTACTGCATTGTTGTATTACATGTTTGGTTTACATGAATTCAGTTTATTTTAAAGGTCAGTTCAACCACATTACAAGATAACACGTGGAACTCTTGTTTTATTGGGTTTGGGTTTTACTGACCCTAAGTCCCTCAACTTTTTGTTCTGTGACCCAATGACAGTTGAGTTGATGCTATGTGCTTGGCTAATCTTAGATTAAAGCCACATTTAAGTTAAAAGATAAAAGCAACATTAGCCACATCATAAGATGGCTAGCTAATGTAAGCAAAACGCTAGCTAACTACCTAGCTAATCTACATCAATCATTAGCTATTTAGTTAGCTGGCTAGCTGGCAAGCATTTTGCTAACATTAGCCAACTTAGGATATGTTGCTTTTATCTCTTAACCATCTTCAAATGTAGTTCTTTCAACATGGACTAGCCTAGCACATAGCATATCTAAGAACAGGAAAGGAGGAAGTTGACTGAGGTTCCAGAAGGGGCGGGGCTTAACAATTCCATTAACGGCCAGTGTATTGTGGAGGAGGTAGAAATCTCTACCTGAATTTCATTTAAATTTTTTAAAATAAAATTAAAAGACATAAATTACAATTGTAACCACGGTTCTCTATATTTAGGAGGAATGAAATCTGCATGCTAGATACCTCTGGAGACATTTTTTGGTATTTTAGTTGACCTTCACCTTCAATATTCAAGCTGAACCATTCTATCAGTCTGACCTCACCCCATTAGCTGTAAAAGCTAATTAGCTTTCCATATGCACAGTACCTTTAAGTAAAATTTTAGTCCAGGAAAGGCCATGTTACCTGTGTTAGTGTGCTACCAAGACTAAATAGATGACTTCTTCTCAGAACCATAGTTATTTCTTTAGAGTGTAATATATAATATGAATAAAACTCGACACATATTTGATCCTGTTCCCTCACAGCATGTTGCTTTTCTCTTTTTCCTGTTTGTCCCTGTTTTCATCCTGTATGGGAGTGTGTGGCAGGAGTGTGTTTGACCTTTTTTTTTGTCTTTGGCAAGTCCTGTTTTGCTTTTGACTCTTTACTGGTATCTAGACGTTGTTCACTAACATCAGCTCTGTTTTGTATTAGCTATGACTTTGGTTCCAATTTTTTGAAGCTTTGGGAAAGATGTTGCAGGAAAAAAAAAAATGGAAAAAAAAAAAAGTATGTGGTCTCTGTACTGATGTCAAAGTGAAATTAATAAAAACACGTCAAAGGACCTTGGCTTGGTGGATCTGTTCTCTCTGGGTAAAGGCTACTCTCAGAGGGCCTTGGGGGGAAAAAAAACAACTATTTCCCAGCATGCCTACAAAGTGTGTGGACGGAGGATTAAAAAAAGCATCTAGATGAAATATATAAAGAAGATTTAACTTCTGAGTCTGCTGTCTGTTATGGTGTTTGGGTGGAGAAGGGATTATAGTTTCTAATTTTAGGCTAGGCCAGTGTACTAAAACCATTAAGTGTTAATAGTAACATGCAGACTTGACATCCCATTTAAAGCCTATGTGGTATTACATAATAGAATTAACGCTGCAGTCATGAATGCTAAATGAAGTGTTACAAAGTTAGCAGCTATGTTACAGATGAACATACAGCTCAGATAGCAGGGTGGTGTAGTTTTCAGTTAGCGTGATTTGATATAAGCCTCAAATTTTCTCAGAGCAGCTTTAAAGCTCCCCTCCAGTCAGGAATCAATGTTTCTTCTTGTCCCTACAGTGTGCTGTTTAAATGCTTTGCAGAGTTTGACTGTAGAAGGATGTTTTCACATTCATCTGCTGAAAGTGGAAAGTTTCTCTGTGCTCATCATCACATTGGGCCTATGAGCATGAATTGTGACAACACAGTGCACACATCAGACACATTATTGTTCCAAGCAGACCACTGGTATATACACTGATCAGCCATAACATTATGACCACCTACAGCCCCATACCAACAAACTGTGATGCTCTGTGTGTTCTGACACCTTTCTATCAGAACCAGCATTAACTTTTTCAGCAATTTGAGCTACAGTAGCTCGTCTGTTGGACACACACGGGCCAGCCTTCACTCCCCACGTGTATCAGTGAGCTCTGGCCGCCCATTGATCTCTGCAGACCGGGAACACCCCACAAGAGCTGCAGGTTTGGAGATGCTCTGACCCAGTGGTTTAGCCATCACAATGTGGCCCTTGTCAAAGTCTCTCAAATCCTCACCTGCCCATTTTTCCTGCTTCTAACACCCCAATCAGCCTCTGAGGACAAAACGTTTACTTGCTGCCTAATTTATCCCACCCACTGACAGGAGCCATGATAACCAGATAATCTGTTATTCACTTTACCTGTCAGTGCTCAGAATGATATGGCTGATTGGTGTATGTCTTCATACATGTCTGGAGAGGATCTTTAAATACAAACTTAAGTAGTTAGTAGTTAATGGACTGTTAGCTGAATAAGAATTACTAGCATAATTGGATCTGGCTAAAATCCCTGACTCTGTTTGACTTGAATGGATCCGATCTTATTTTTTTTATTTATATTGTTTTATGTTTATTTATATCTTATTATTTATTATAAATAATTATATGTCAACTTTTTTTTTCTGATGCCTGTGATGAGGAGGAGTCATGTTTGGGGTTCACTATATGGCCAAAAGCATATGGACACATGTGAACATTACACACAGCTACTGTATGTGAGAGATCATTCCAAAATCAGAATCTTATCTTAAAGCTACAATAGAGCCAGGAAAGACAGGTGATTCTGTTTCACGTCCTACTGTCAGGATAAAGTGAAAGTTTCAGCAAACATGACAAATATTTTCATAAAAGTTACCTACTGTAGCTTTAATGTAGCATTATCAGCCCCCTGCATTGGAACTAAGGAACATAACCCGAATCAGAAAAGACTAAATAAATGGCAGCAGTTTCATGGTGTTGAGTATTTATTCAAAGATCATGGAGGAGAGAATACATATGTCACATGTTGGCCATGTACAGATGAAAGGTGAAAGTGAAGAAAAATGAGGAGCAGGTCTCTCCCCACACCATCATACACAGTACAAACACACACATACACACACACACACAGAAGCAAATGTTTTATCATTCGTTTCACTGTAACTTACTTCATTTTAAATAATTAAGTGCTATGTCAGAACTCTTCTAGAGCGATGTGGGGGCCTATTCTTAGCCGAAGTGAACCAATAAAGTGGGAATATGACACCGTTTCTGTGCTGTCACAGTGCTGCTTGTCCTTCACTGTTACATCAGTATCAAAAGCTTCAACTGAGCAAATTCTGTCAATGTACAACAGAGTAATAGGGACACTGGGGTTTTGTTTTTGGAATTTTTTGCGGCATGCACTGTAGCCGTTACCACCTAAAAAGTGGATTCCGTCGATAAAATTATATGTGCATGTTTTAGTTTTTCTTCTTTCCTCTAAAATGACAACTTTATGTCAAAATAATAAATTAAATATAAATATGTTAATTCCGTATTTTGTATTCCACTTTTTCTCGTATTGATCTTTTTCCTCAAAATTCCACTTGCACTCTAGCATGACCATTTCCTTCATATATTACTTTTTTTCTCAAAATATTAGCTTTTTTTCCAAATCACAACTTTATTTGAGAATCAACACTGAAATACTGACTTTTTACATATATTATGGCTACACCTGAAAATTACAACCTAATTGTAATATTATAATTTACAAAATATTTGAACAAAATCTCAAAAAAGTTTTTTGTTTGTTTTTGCTTCAACAGTGGCCCTAATACTCTGTCGTATTTATAGCATCACCTATACAACCACAGCTGACACGTATCCAGTATCTTCAAATGTCAACAGCCAAGATCACTGATGAAATGGTTGCTGATGAAAACAGAATCCCTGAGTTACATTTTCCCGGTGAAGAAGTGACATTTTATGGCAGACTTTTCTTTCTTAGACAGCTGCAAGTTTTTCTTCAACTTCTTTTGTTGCACACACTCTGTACAGTGAATGGAGAAATGAAACAGTACCGAGACTGGAGCAAACTTCTCAAAGCAAACGTCCAACAAGCCGCTCTCCAGCCGTGTAAGATCATCATTGCTGAAATCTTCTCTGAAGTAGAAAAACTGGACATAATTACAAACACATTTTGTAGAAACCAGGGTGCATAAAAGTGCTTGTATAAAGGAAAAATAATTCTTTTTTTTCATATATTTACATATTCTTTTTGTGCAGTTTTACCTAAAATGAGTTGTAGAGGATGAAAAGGATGCAGGCCGGTGTAGTAACGATGGAAACTGACAGAGAGATAACATATCTCATTATAATGGATGAGAGAGAGGATGGCGTCCTTCTCCTCCACTGTAAACAAAGAATTAAATAGACTGCACGCTGGCATTCATTGTCTTCAGCAATAACATCAAACACAGTCTCATTCAATTGGCTGTACAGAAGGAACGCTGGGGTTTAGTACATTTTTGGGGACAAAGTGCTGCATTGTCTTCAGACACATTATCATAAAACTAACTCACCTCGGCCTCGCCGAAGACTCTGTTTCTAACTTCCTGAGAGCGTAAGACTCTGGCCCCGACCAGAAACAAGCCCTGGGCCCCCTCCTGGACCTGAGAGTTAAAGGACCAGTGCATAGGATTTAGTGGCATCTAGTGGTGAAACTAACTGAATACCACTCACCTTCTGAGCATGGGTGTGTATGAAAAATGTTAAAAGGCCCTATCTGCAGCCAGTGTTTGGGTTGTCCATTCTGTAGAAACATGGTGGTTCAACATGGCACGATAGAAAGTGCGAATTCAAAATTAATTTGTGTCTTTGCTAAATAGGTAACACTAAAAGCTTGGTGACGTTGTAGTGACTTCTTGCAGGGCTAGTTCTCGTTGTTCTCTCTGGCAAGCTAACTTATCAGGTAGCTGGGAACATGCTAGTTTATCAAGCTAGCTGGCTTGATAACTGCCAATTAGCGAGCTTGCTAACTAGACAATAAGTAAACACTTGAGTCACAGTTTGCTGTTGCTCTATAGCATAAATTCGATTGTTAAAGTCCAGCACAGTTGAACTCTACACAAAAGCACCATGCAGATTAATGAGGCCTCAGCGAGCCAATACTTGCGAGGCTAGATGGCGAGCTACTGTACCTGGTGGATTATCTGCTAACATGCTAGCTAGCCGTGAACATGCTAGCACTAGCCAAATGTCACTATCACAATGCTGATTTGATTTAGCCCTAATAAAATTTTTTTTTTTAGTAAATCTAAGCAAAATGCAGATTTTGTGCATCCCTATAAACGTGAACGCATTTCCTGAATCTCACCAGGTCCTCAGGTGACACAGACCCAGTGCAGATGAGGCTTTACTTTCAAATGAGTGGCTGGACTTTCATTTTTTAGGCTATGACATTTACTCTGCTTCCTGCCACAGCAGTACTCTCAGATCCAGATTTAAAGGGGAAATTCCAGTATTTGTAAAATGGGTCTCATTCTTTTTGTCCATTATGACTAGGGCTGCACACGACATGGTAAACAAAATCATATTGGGATAATTTTAAACAATATTGCAATTCACGAGTGAACATTTTTGAAACATAATTTTAATTTCACTGAAAAAAGTATTCAAACCATGATGATGTGACATCTGTTGAGGTATGTACGAAAGGACATCTCTGCAGGACATCTCTGCAGTACTTCATTATAATCCTGTTTGCCACAGTTTCTGCTTTTTGGATATTGCACTTGGCCATATTGCGATTTTGATAATATTTAGATGAAATGTGCAGCCCTAATTACGACAACAGCTCGAAATAACATTTTACTCAGCACCTGTATTGTAGAGATTTGAGAAATTTCCACTCTAGCAAGAATAAGGTCAGAGGGGACAAGGGACTTTGTTTGATACCTACTTGAATTTCCCTTTAAGAAAGCGGGCGGAGGGCTGTTTCTGAACAGGGGCCGTGTGAGGAGCAACGGACGGAAGCCCTTTCTAAGTGCCAAAGTGTGCTGGAGCTGCAGCTGGAGCCAGCTCGGTGTGTCCGTGGTCCTGGGAGGAGAAGCAGTCATCGGAGTGGATGAAGTGCAGCGCGGTCTGGTTGTAGCTCAGCAGGGCCTGCTGCTTCTCCTCCGCACTGTAGTCCAGAGAGTGTGGGTGTACCTGCTGGATGTGCCTCTTGATGGTGCTGACCTTCAGCGTGGCCAGGGTGGCTCCGCACACCATGCAGATTAGCCCGTGTCTGCGGCAGTCGTAATCCATCAGGTACTCCATCCGCCAGCGCACCTGGTAGTTCCTCCTCTGGTCCTTCCCGGGGTAATGGCCGTGACGAGAGGGCGTGGCTGCAGCGGCGCCTTCCCTTGCTTTACCCTTGCTCCCGCTCACGCCCTCTTCCTTCTTCACCATTTTGCTGGGTGATCTGACATCGGGGGAGGCGTCCTCTTTCGTCTCTCCTGTGGTGTTTAGCACATCCTCTCCGCTCGAGTTTATTTCTGCTAAAACAACAAGTGAATGAGAGGGAGGGTATCTTAAAGTATTTTAACTTTAATTTTCCTGTTTTTCCTGTTGTCTGAGTGACTCATGGGGCAGACAACTTTTGAAACGGGTCCAGTATTGAGTGAGAGCTGCACCACAAAACTGTCTGCAGTATAATCCATGTCAATTTACAGCCACTTTGTTTTCTCTACTGACAGACTCAGATTGTTATTCTCAGTGTCTGGCAGCATTGTGGAAAGGATCCCTACAGTGATAGAGCTTTTTGTGAAGGAATAAGATCGTTTTTGTTTAACCAGAAACAGCCGTTATATTGCTGTATTTAAAGCCACCAGACTCCATTTACAAAAATAGTCATTTAAACTTGTAAGATCATGACACTTCATTCACAATTGACAGAAACAAAATAAAACACATCAAAACCTTGGTTTGTCTTTCCACCATTCCAACGATTTAAACCCTTTATTCACAAAGTTAAGGGTGAAAATATTAGAGAGGGAAAGAGCTGATATGTTCACATCAATTATTAACAATTATTAACACTAACATTGAATTAAGGGTTTCTTTTGACCAAACCAGAGTTGGCGATTGTCTGTTGAGTTTGAATGTTGCTGAAGTGTTACGATGTTACTGTTTTTGTCAATGAAGTCTGGTGGCTTCAGTGACACAAGCTAACGCCAGTAGAAGCTATTTAGAAAGTTCTACTGAATAGGCTGTGTTGTTGCTGATGGAAACTGATAATATACTGAATTCATCAAGACAATAAATACACATGGAAATAGTGAGTTTGCATTACAGCAAATTAAAGAAAGCAGCAATTCAGAGGTCAGGGATAATACATACAGGTGAAACAGGGAAAATAAGGAATGAAGGCCTGTCTCAAAACATTTGTATAAAAATGACCTACTGCAGCTTTAATAAACACCACTATTTGAGAAGTATTTACAGTATTACAGTCACTGCGGCTAAAAGCATCTCACCATCTTGAATGTGTGTGCCTTCACTAGAATAATCTTTGGTCCAGGCGGCTGCCATGGCTTCCCTTTCTTGTCGGCTCAGTGTTGTGGTCTCGGGGTGACATTCCTGGATGTGGCGTCGGAAGCTGCTGACCTTGGATTCGTGCAGCACCTGAGAACACACCATGCAGAACGTCCCCCGGCCCTGGGGCCCGTAGGCCACCAGGTAGTCGAGACGGAGTCGCCAGGGGTCACCCCCACGCAGCCGCCTCTTCCTGGGCTGGCGGAGGGGCTGGGGTCCCTGCTGCGGAACTCCGACACCGCCATCCTCACCGATAAGACAGGTGTCCTGAGTTAAAGTGCCGTCACCTTCTGGGTACAAGTCAGCGTTGATCTGGATGGCCTCCACATCCTGAGCAAAGAGGTCCACCCCGCCATCTTTGGTGTTGGGCTCTGATTTGATTGAGTTTTCTGACTCTTCTGTTATACAACATATTAAAGATAGAAAGATATATAAATATTACTTCTTTGGCAACTACATGTCCCATGAAGCTTTGGCACTGTGCCTGGGGAATCATGGGAACTGTTGCTGAATGATAAAACCAAATAATTATTAGAAATGGAGCACACTGAGGAGCAGACACGGACTCTGGACGGGAGGCAGTGTTGATAGACTCAAGTGGGTGATGGGACATCCAGGCTGCTCGGCTCACCCTGTTACCATGGCAACACTGATCCAGATAAGCAGTGATAAAAAAGAGTTGGTGGGTGGTGGATTTGTGCTAGTGACGTCAACACATTTCAGACTGATAAGACTAAGTGATAAGAGGAATCTAACTATACCTATTCTAGTTCTATAGATTGACCAAAAGTAGTGTTTAAAGCTCCCCTCCAGTCAGGAATCAGTGTTTGTTCCTGTTCCTACAGTGTGATGTTTGAATGCTGTCTGTGCAGAGTTTGACTGTAGAAGGATGTTTTCACATTCAT
>NW_023339984.1:872792-906194 GCF_004916995.1 Morone saxatilis | reverse complement strand
CATCTGCCATCAGACTCCACAATGCCACAGCTCCCAGTTCCTCAAACCCCAGCAGATAAAGACTGCTTTAACTTACAACCTCCGACGCACTAACTATTATCTTTAAATGCACATGTACAGTTTGGTTGTTTGTTTTTTTAGTTCTACGATGCTTAAGATATTTTGCACAACATTTTATTGCACATTGCATATAGTATATATATTTTTCTATATAGTCTTATATTTTTTATTATATCTGATAATATTCTTATTTTGTGATTCTATATTGTACTTTGCACTACATTCCCCTATGCTGCTGTGTCTGACTTGAATTTCTCCTACGTGGGATCGATAAGGGAACATCTACAACCACAGGGGGTGCTGAATTTTTGTTGTCACATTTCAATAAAAAAAAAAATCAACTATGTGTGATGTTTTATTCATCCTAGTAGGACAATCCATCCTCTGTATCCTAACCATTTAGGATGTAATCAAAGTAACTCTAGCTCTGAAGCTAGTGCCTTGTTCAGCGGTAATGGCAGGAGAGGTGGGAGAAAGCAGGGAGAAAACCCATGCAAACACACATGCAAAACATAAAGAAATGAGCAACTAAGCTATGAAACAACTAGGCTGTAGAAAATCAAACCTACAACCTTGTTTCTGAAAATACTGTTTACCACTTCATTTTCATGCTTATAGCCATAGTGTTAACCCTAGTTTCTCCTACACACTTGGAACAGGAGGGTGAGGCGAAGTTGTTGCAATCAGCAACTATACTGCTAGATGCCACTAAATCCTACACACTGGACCTTTAAATTCCATGTTTGCTAGCCTGCTGTCTTCTTCTCCCCTGCCTTTGCAAGCACATTGTTACATTCCTTAGTGCTTTTCAGCCACAATCAGTGGAACAGCGTGCTAGTGCGTGTTCCTAAACAATTGTAAAACAAAATAAATGTTTTGCTACTTTCAGTAGTAGTAGTATTATAATAATTAATATATGTAACAGAAAATATAATTCAGCAGTCACCCAATATACAATTATACTTGTTTTGTAACAAAAATAATTTCCCCCTGGGATTATTAAAGTATTTCTGATTCTGATTAAATTGTACTTATATTACTTTATTGTTGGTGTAAGGTCATACCTTAATGAAGGACAATAGGTCTGTGTAGGGGAGACTTGGACTCTTGACCTTTGTATTTTTGGGTGAACTCTACTTTTGACTAAAGTCAAAACTCCTGCCTCCATAATTATTACTTTTGTTTTCCTATTGTCTCCTGGGTTTTCTTTTCCAGCAAAAAGAGCCTGTCAAAGCGGTGCCTTTTTACAGCCGAGTTGGAAATCTCAGATGTCAGAGATTTCCTCAAAAGCACATGAACACAGCTAAATAATAACCTATTTTTGGCTTTTTGTTTAATTTGTCATTTCAAAAGCTATAGTATATTTGCCTTTCATGTGAAAAAATATAATTATTAATAAATATTAATAATAATTTCAATTTGAAAAAGATTGATCAAAACCTGACCGATGTCATTTTAAATCTGAAACATAAAGTAGCTGAGAACAGTCCAGGCACAGTCCTTCCCTTTCCAGACTCCAACACACCATCACTAAATCATTACATCATCCTCTTCTCACACACCACCAGCCAAGACATGAACTCATACTGCCACCAAGTGTGAGATTCAGATACTCCTACCCACCGACAGCATGCTGGTCTGAGTCCAGCTGCTCTTCTTCTTTCTTAGGTGAGGGCCCAGCAGCAGAACTGTATGACCTCTGACCTCCCCCCAGGCTCAGGTGGCTCTCCCACCCCGAGCGGATGACCTCCTTGTCTGCGGTGCTCCACAGCAGGGAGTCGGGGTGCTTCTGTCGGATGTGCCTCTTGATGGTGCTGAGCTTCAGGGTGGCCAGCGAGCTGCCGCACACCATGCAGATCATCCCGTGCCGCTGGGGGTCAAAGTCCATCAGGTACTCGCTGCGCCAGTACTCATGGTAATAGCGACGGTGGTCACGGCCAGGGATGCGGCTCAGGCCGGGACGCGAGGCCCTCTGGACCCTGGGTTTACGTCCGGAGGGTCCAGGGGCTGGGGAGAGGAGGAGCGGGTGGTCCGGGCCCTCTGTGATGCTCCAGTAGCTGGTGCCTGGAGACCTGACAGGTGTGACCATGCCGGCCTCTGATTCCTCCTCACCGTGGCCATTGGCGAGGCCGTCCTCCTCTGACAGGAACAAGAGACAAAGTGATCAATCCTGATCAATTTATAGCCACTAAAATCTTAAAGACGCATGTAAATATCTGATTAGGGACCACCCATCCTATTTATTATCAACACCAACTCCAAAACAATATGGAGGACCAATCTGAAACAGTACTTTTCTTTTTCAGTCTAAAAATCTGTAAATGTCTCTGTGTGCATCTGATTGAAACTAAGTAACACAACACTGGAAGTGCGCATCACTTCTTAGCTTCTGTCAGCGGCAGATCTAGAGAACCATGAGGTGTCTAGAGGGTGGCAGAAATATCTGCTGATTTATTCACAAACAATCACATATATCAACATTTGCTTGGAAAAGATATTTGAAATCAAAAACATTATTGTGGCATAGAAATGTCTAAAGGTGGAATTAGAAATCAGTACATTGTTTTATTTTGAAATGTTTGAAAAATTGTTCTTTGAACTTAAGTCTATCACTGAGTCTAAAATATGGCCATAACACATCATTACATTCATTTCTGTTTTTTAATATGTTATTTCTTAAATGAATGTAAATTAAAGTGGTAAATGTGACACCAAACTGGGGTGGCCAGGCATTTTTTAGCCACCCCTCTAGATCCACCCCTGCCTAATGTATATGTAAACATTCTTATTTTGTTTGTTAAAATTAGTGATGACAATGACTAAGACACTGCATCTAATGTGGAACTGTCTGATCCGCTCAATAAGGTGCAAGTATATTACATATTTTCTACCCTGATACAGTACATATAGCAACTTATCATAAAAGATTATAGTTCTCTAACACATCGCTCTAAAGCAATTCTGTCAATATATTTATCTACAAAATATAGCAACTTCTGATTATCAGTAACAATGTCTGGCCCCGCCCACTGCAAGTACAGGTATGAATCATACAGATCATTTAGTTGGCTGATTAGATACAGATAACAGTGTACCTGCTCATCCCTACTATAAATTAGAGCCTGACCAATAAACAGTATTGGTATATAGATTACATTACATTACCTGTATGTAGGCTGATGGGTGAGCAGAAATTGCAGTAATATGGGTTACTGACAGTGGCGGAAACAGCACTGAAACCTGTACTCAAGTAGAAGTACTGTTCCATTACTAAAATATTACTCAACTACAAGTAAAATAGCTGGCCTTAAAAAATATTTAAAGTGTTCTTCTCAAAAACGACTTTTTAACCATTGGTGTTTAATGCTTTTTAAAAAACAGGCATTTAATGAAAAGAGGAGATCCATGTAGAAAATATATGTTCTCAACAACACAATCAGCACATTTCTCTGATAATAAAAAGGTATAAATCAGAGCTGCACAATAAATGACAATATTATCGAAATCTGTGAAAATTGAAATTGTGATTGCAAAAATCCCACAAATCGTGAAACCATATCGCAATATTTGTCAAAATAATTGCAATGTGCGATGTTCTTTTCTTTTTTGTGTAGCCCTAGTATGAAGAGACTGGACAAAAAGGACCTGTATCTGGGAAGATTCACTGGTGTTCAAGTTGATGGATCTGTATCCAGATCTGTGTATCATTTTCCAGGACATCTTCCAGGAGTTTTTCTTGACAACCCAGGACAGCACTTGCTCACAATCATACAATTTACTGGTAGGCCTAGTATTAACACACAGTTCTATTACTTCCAGTTTACTTCCTCCTCCTTAATGTGGGTTCATGATGAAGTTTCTTGGGTTCATTACAGGTTCCAAAAAAATACGAACTTGGGTTTATGTAGCCAATCTGAGAGGGGGCAGAGAATTTAACTTTTTTAAGACAACATAGGTTACTTCCAGTATATTTGGTCATTTTAACACATTTCCAGTTGTTTCCATGACTGGAAAACTTGTCTTTACATTTCCAGGTTTTCCAGGACATGTGGGAACCCTGCATATCATATGAAATAATAAATAAATAAATTCCAGTCTGTAATCGTCTACATAGCACCTTGGATAAAACTGTATTTTTGTGCATTTGTTTCAGAGGGATCCAACTATGGAAACTTGTTTTCTTATTCCGTCTGTTAAGGTATACTAAAATGTTTTTGAACCTGTGTAGAACTCATGTAATAATAAATACATTTCCCCCAGTGCACTGCAGGCAAACAGCCAGACAAGGGCCTAAAAATCTGTCTCCATTTGGGTTCTCTTTCTCTAAATCTTCAGTCCCTAAATTAAGCTGCTTTGCTCACATCAAGTACCCAACAATGACTGAATTACAGTAAGTAATTGCTTATTTATTCCAATAATCCATATATTATTATTGTTTATTCATAGGTCTGAGGCGGGCTGTTCCGCCGCTGCCCGCTAGGTGGCAGCTGCGTCGCTCCGCCTGCCTGCGTGCTGTTGAGCCTTTGTTTATAGGAGCCACAGAGACGGAGGGGCCATGCTGCTCCACGGCATTGTCCCTGACACGGATTAACTGGCTGCCTGACAATGGCCGTGGCTCTGACAGCCACGCAGAGCCACACTGCGGTGGGAAACACCGACAATAACAACACTAGTTTTTCTCTTTACCTCCCAAGTCACTCTCCTCTTGCGTCGCTTCCTCCTCCCCGCTTATTATTAATGAGAGCAGCTCAGCCTGCTCGGCACACCGGAGGTCCACGGGCTCGCTTCCCCCCGTGTCTTTCTCTTCCATCACTGGCCTGGCCGCTGCTTCACTCGTGGCTACCGTCCCTCCTTCTTTCCCTCACTGTGTCGTAGCGTTGAAGCGGGACATGTCACTCAACTGTCCACACCGCTCGGCACCGTTCGACACGCATCTGGCAGGCGCTCTATAACGAGCCCATGGCAGAGGAGCCCGTCCTCTACGATGTCAACCCCCCCACGCGCCCCGCTCGGGAGCCAAGTTAACTTTTCATATAATCAGAGAAGCCCCCGTATCCGCCCGCGAACACCGCCCGCTCCTCCGAACGCCCTGTAGAAGCGCCTCAGCGACAGGCCTCCAGTAATGTATTTTAAGGCTCTTGCTTGTCTTCAGGGTGGGGAGCCGGACTAGGGGCCCCTGGGGCTCCTTAAGGGGCTCCTGGGTAAATTTAAAGAGACAGTAGCAGCGTCGACAATGCACACCCACCCCGGGGGGCGGGGGGGCAAACGGCGCAGCAGCAGGCGCTAATACAGATAAGCTGCTAACACTAAAGCTGCTGTTCTTCGCTAAATCATGCGGCCGTAGAGCGGCTTGGTTCGGCAGAGCAGCGGTTAAAACTCGAGGCGGGTCCACTGTAAATCAGGCCCCCATGAGCTCCAGCTCCTGAAATTGTGCTGGGGATCCCATCTATAATATATGGGATCCCCAGCACAATATAATATATGGGATATAGCCTAATATATGGGATTCCCAGCACAAAATGTGTAATATGTGATATAATATCATTTTAAAATAACATCAAGTATTTCTTAATTCATTTATTTCATTTAATTATTTCATGTATTTGTACATATTGTCTCTTTCTTCTGATTCTGATTTGCATTGTTTATATCATATAATACCCAGCGTTATTATACACAGTTATCTTTATTATTGAGTGATTTGTCCATTATTTCCTTGATTCAATTATTAATTGTTTGGTCAAACTGACATATTTATATTTTTTGTTTCGTCTGACCAATGTCCAAAACCCCCAAAATATTCAGTTTGCTATCAATAGACAAAGAAACGTAGCACTAGCACACAAATGTTGGCTTTAAAGGTCCAATGTGTAACATTTAGGAGGATCTATTGTCAGAAATGGAATATAACTTTCATAGGTAGGCTATATTTTCATTATGTATAATAAATATAATAAAATAAGAATTATTTTTGTTACCATAGAATGAGCTGTTTATATCTACAGAGAAAGTGGGTCCTGTTCTGGTGGAGTCCGCAATGTTCGCGTTTTGGCACATGTCGCAGCCACCGTATCTTCTCCTTCGCGTTCAGAAGAGGAGGGTGATGCGAGGGAGTTGCGATCTGCAATCACACCGCTAGATACCACACTGGTCCTTTCTAAATGCCTTCAATTATTAATTAAAATGTTGACTGGCTATCTGATAAACCATCTCTAATCATAATTATCTTACCTTGTGTTATTTGTTGTAATCTAATTCTATTTAAATTCAAATATTATTATTTTTTGGGTGTGGCTTCATAAACTCGTCTCCTTTGGTCCAGACAGTACTTGTGTTAATATTTTTTGTATGATTCATTAATATTATTACTATTATTTCAGTTCTCAAATTGTTGGGGCGCCCTAGCTCACCTGGTAGAGCTGGTGCCCCATGTACCAAGGCTGAGCCCTTGCTGCAGCGGCCCTTTGCTGCCTGTCCTTTCCTCTCTCTGCCCTCCTTTCCTGTCTATCTTCAGCTGTCGCTGTCAATTAAAGGCAAAAAATACATTAAAAAAAATCAAAGTATATTGAAATGAAAGTATTATTTTGTTGGACATTGGGCCCCCCTCTCAAGTCCCACACCTCTTGAAAATGGTTTTAAAGGACCAGTGTGTGGGATTTAGTGGCATCTAGTGGTTACGTTGCAGATTGCAACTTCCTCGCTTGACGGGAGGGAAAGGAGAAACTATGTTGGCTGCCAAACGCACGGAACACACATTTTGAGCTACTGTTTGGTTTGTCTGGGGCTACTATAGAAACATGGACAGATAAAAACAGCTCATTCTAAGGTAAAGAAAACCCAGTGATTCTTATTTTCAGGTGATTATACACAAATGAAAACACACCTATGGATATTATATTCCATTTCTGAGAATAGATCCTCCTAAATGTTACACACTGGACTTTTAAATAAGATCTTATTCAAAAATGTGTCCACTTTTATCCACTGCTACTTCTACTACAATCCAACTAATACACAGAGGCAGATCTCGAGGGGGGGGCATGGGGTCACAGCTGTCAGTTTGGTGTCAAATGCTGTCAAATTTAACACATTAATTTAGATTAATTTTAAAAAATAATGTGTTAAAAAACTAAAATGAATTCTGTTATTATTATTCTGTTATTGTTTTTAAACAATTGAGTTAGTTTTTTCATTTTTAACAATCATACAGACTTAATAGGCTTCTTTTTTGACAAATCCAGTTTTTTCTGGTCTATGGTGCTTAGCCATTGTTCGATTAGAGAATTTACTTTACATGTCCTACTGGAATGAACCAAATGCTCAGACATAGACCTACTGTGTTTTCTTACGGCCCTTAAAATGTCCAATGAAAAAAAAATGTATATTTGGAAAAATCAGTGTATTGATTTCTAATGCCACCTTTCGATATTTCCATTCAATGCTTTACTAATGTGCCACAACAATGTTTTTGAGTTCTAATATTTCATTTGCAAATATTGATATATGTGATTGTTTGTGATTAAATCAGAATATATTTCTGCCACCACTTAAAGTCTCCATGCCACCCTCTTGGAACCCCACTAATATTTCTTCTAAATCCGCCCCTGCTACTACAAGCAATGATACACATTGTTGCACATTATTCAAACCAGACACAAAACAGCACTGTACTCCTGCTGGCTTCTGCACAATGTCAATTGAGGCATCTGTAAAAAAAAAAAAAAAAAAAAGGCAATAAATCAATGGACCTTTGTCCAGTGGTTCCAAAATGGAAAAGGCTATGTTACTGCAAGCTTTACATCATCTCTGTGCATTGTCACTGCATTGTCTCTTGATTGGTTATTGAATTTGTCTCCTAGCTGTGCCACATTCAGCTTTTCCAAAATAATAAAATGACAGATGAGTTTCAGGTTGGGCCTGATGCTGCTGTGACTCATAGGTGTATTAGTTCACAGCCACAATTTTGTGAAATCATCTTTTTAATGCAGTCCTCTTAATGGGTTAGGGGGGCGTTGTACTATACTGTCTCTGTGTGTCCACGCCATAGAGTGTTCTCTCTCTCTCTCACACACATCACACACACACACACACCACACACACACACACACACACAGCAAGCATCCAGGTCCCACATCCTGGTACTTTTCAGCGTTGTCAAGGCAGCCTCAGAGCACGGCTGGCTGGCGGAAAGTAGCTGCAGTGTCCTGGCAAAATATCTGTCCAAAAAACGTTCACTAAAACTGTCCCGGAAAGTTAGGTGTAACTAAAAGGTAACGGCTATGCATGTTTTTCTTCCACACGTTTCAAAGCGCGCTGCTTTACGACAGCAATGTGCGGGTTTTCTGGCTTCTTTTAGACAGGCAGCGGACTCAGACAGGCGCCAGTCCGTGTGGACAAGAGGAGGAAGATCTTGTCCATTGTGCCGCTGAGAGACACAGCGCTTTGAGCTCGGTTTGCGCTCTAATACAGCGGGTTTTAAATGTATGTAATGCTAAATGTACTTCAGCCGTCTCGCTTCGCCGCGTTTACAACCAAACAGGCAGAGAATAAAGAATAAAAATGGCTCTCGACAGATATAATTTGTGATAGAAAGGGACAGGTTTAAAGGGACAGTGTCACTCTGCTTCCTTCCTGCTTCCTGCTTACACATTTGTACATACACGACGTGTTTATATCAGCAAAGATGCTGCGGAATGAAAATAACTCATATTTATGTTTTCCAATGTTACATTAACATATCGGAGCAACTATAGATGTACTCACACTGTGTACTAGTGGTGTGATAGAGGAGATGGGCGTTCTAGTATCCTACATATGCATTGTCTGTTTCATTTGCATTTAAACAAGCGTCAGTGGAAATGGAGCACTTGCTATAGTGAGGCCAAGTATGATGGTTTTTTTTAGCATGTTATTGAAGTTAACAAAAAGCACAGGTGAAACTAGTGTTTTCACAAGTTTTCGACAAGTGAAATGTCGTAAAACACATGTGCCTACAGGAGATGTTGCACATGTGATAAACCACATGAAATGTGGCACATTCAAAATGTGATATAAAATCAAAAATGTTCATATGTTATGTCTTGTATCTCAGATGTGTATTATCTGACAATCACATGGCTTTATGGTGAGAATTCATCACGTGTAAAGCTCATAGACCTGTGTGCTGATTGTCACATCTGAAATGTTCATCCGGTGTCTTACGTAAGATTCCTTAACATTTTGTATTGTGTAAATTACGTGACATTCATGTGTGCTTTTTTGTCATGAAAAAATGTTAACAGATGGATTTCTAATAATAATACTTCACACACTACAATTTCTGAAGTTAAAGGTCCAGTGTGTAACATTAAGAAGGATGTATTGGCAGAAATGTAATATAATATTTCTTTATTTATTTAGGTATTTTTTCATTAGTGTATAATCACCTGAATTATGGAATCATGTTTTTGTTCTGTTAGAATGAGCCGTTTTACCTACAGAGGGAGTGGGTCTTCTTCTACATGGTGGACTCTGCCATGTTGAACCATAATGTTTCTAGAGTAGCCCAGGATGGACAAACCAAACACTGACATATGAGATATGGGCATTTTCCATCCGTTTTGTGGCCAACATAGTTTCTCCTTCGCACTTGGAAGGAGAGTGTGAAGTTAGGGGAGTGTGAAGTTAGGTAAATTACATTCATGTGTGCTTTTATGTAATGAAAGATGTTAATGAGTACTAACATAACACTTACTCTGGTGAATTGTTATAAGCATTTGTCAACATTTTGTAGCCTTTTATAAAATATCTTGCATTCTATCTATAATCTATAATATAGATTGAACGATTAATTGAGAAAATCATTGGCAGACTATTCAAAATTGAAAATAGTTAGCTGCAGTACAACACCTACCATTATAGTACAACACCACTGTTAAATTAAGAATTAAGTCTCTGACAGTGTCAACAAAAACTGAACATCTGTCTATCAATCATTCTAAAGGTAGAATTGATGGGCTGTTTAATTGGATTGCATTAAATTGTACAGACATAGCCAATAAAGTGGCCACTGAGTGTATAGTTGAATTGAATTGAATTAATTTATGGCTGAGCTTTTGAATTGAATTGATGATTTTTTAATCTGACTCCGAAAAAGTAGTATTTTTTGTATCAGAAGGCTGGGATCTCCTTTTCATAGGCAAATTGTCATAAATTGGTGCCTCAAATCATTCAGCTGTTGGCTCATAGTGCAAGGTTTATTACAAAGTACAATGCAACTAAGAATTGTTTTCTGTTCCTCAGGACACCTGCATTCCGATGTGATGTCTGAGAGATTTGGCAGCTGCTCAGCAGAGCACAAACACCTACTGCCGCATAAAACAGAAGGACGGCATGTGAGTTAATGGCAGTGAGGATTCTGGACTGAGGGGATGAATTGAACCAGTGTGTCAAGGGAAGAGCCAACCAATACTGTTGGATGAGAACTGATGGGCTGTCCAAGCTGGCGATAGCATGCCAACTGCAAAAGGTAAAGGTGGTCCAACGTCCCATCGCTACCGGCCTGCCGCAGAATATGATGATGCCACCCTCGCCCAAAAGAGAGAATACTGGAGAAACAAGAAGCGAGAGCAGAGGGCTCGACTGTCCGAGAGGAGAAGAAAGCCAACGCAAGACAGAGGGAAAAAGCTCCTACATCTAAATCCCCCTGCAGCGGTGAATTCCAGTTTATCTGGCTCCTTTGCTGCTTTCTCATCTCCTTTGCAGAGTAATGATGAGTCAGACAAAACAGCCAATGTCTCTCCTGTATTACAGATTGGAAATACAGTGGGGAACAGCTCAGTTGAAGCCACCCAAAACCAAAAGGAGAAGTGGCTCCAGACAATGAAACTCAACAAGGTCTTGCCTCAGTTGCCAGCATCGTGTTCCATCTCAGCCAAAACTGCTGTGGGTGACGCAGCCACAGTGAAATGTTTAACAGCAAGGGGTGCTGTGAGCAGAGCCGTTACCTCACCCACACCCAGTGGAACCCAGCTGAACACCAGTTCCTCAGTGCCTCCAGTCAGAGTGACCAGAATTACCAATGGCAGCTCCGCTAAAACAACACCTCAGCCATGTGTGTCTATGCAGGGAGCATCAGTCTCCAAAACGCAACATAAGGCACAAGTTGCATTACGCATTCAGCCCAAACTCTTACCCACTAATGTGACCACAGGTATGATTCTTGTGTCTTCTTCACATGGCCCTGTTTCTGTTAGAAAAGATGGCAAAGCAGCGAACACAACACCTCAGAGTGGAACAAAGAGTGCCTTGGTCACCCTGCATAGGGCTAAAGGTGTTAGCAACTCACATCCTTCCCTGGAGTCCGAGGAGGAGAGAGCGGCCAAGCGCAGGGAGCACTGGCGGATCAAAAAGCGAGAGCAGAGAGCGAAGGTGGCAGCTCGAATAGCTAAAACCAGAGAAAGGACACAGGGTGTGGAGATGATGTTACACAGGCAAACAGCACAAAAAACGGGACTTGTGGGTGGCACGATTCTTCAGAATCTTACACCCAGAGGAGAGGGCCAGAAGTGTCCTACTCGAGTCAAAACTTCATTTACATCTGCCAAAAGGGAAAATGATAAACTGCAAAGCGGGGCAGCAAGTTTAGCTACAGCTAACCTGCAAGCAGATCAGATAAACGTACAAAATCCACCTGGGAATAGGACGACACAGACATGCATCACATCTGATGTTATTTCTGTGAAAAAGCCGGGGGAGACACAAAGAAAGTTTCCAAGTTATGTCTATCTTTCCAATGTTTCCCGAGGGATTGCACGCTGTAAAACACCTAGACAGAGGTTCATCGAAGCCCAGAAGAATTTCATGAATCAAAGAAATATAAGATGTAAATCCCCATTGCTTGCCTCAGTCTTTGGTACCAGAAATATCCCCAAGATTGACCCCAATGACACACCTGAGCAGATAATAGCCAAACGGCGAGAGTACTGGCGGATTAAAAAGCGCGAGCAGCGGGCTAAGCTGTCGATGGAGGTGAAGGCTCGGTTGAAGGAGAAGGACTCACTGATGCGGAGAGTAAAACGCTACCAGAAAATCCTCGAGGAGATGAGGAGGGCCAGAGCGCTTACGCAGTCAGCAGGAAGCACCCTCACGCACGCCTCTGAGACCATTGGAGGATTCATCAAAGAGGACGGGACAGTGACTATTAACATTCCCCAGGTTCCTACAGATCACAACACTGCAGCACACAAAAGTGAAAAGGAACTTCTTGTAGTTTCTAATAATACCCCTGTCACAAAACCTCAGCATCAGCCTGATACTAAACAGAGAAGTATCGCACCCATTCGTGTAAACCAGCCTCCCCCTCCACTCCACCCAGCTCAGGTGAAAGTCTCGTTGTCTCTTCCTGTACAGTCTGTCAACAAACCTCCAAGACTACTGTCAATCAGACCAAGGACACAACTTGAAAGCACAACTGTTCCAACTAATCTCTCGTTAGCAATCCAAACTGTAAGTCAGCTCACACTCACTCATCCTCAGACCCCTCAAAATGGCATCTCTGGAGGATCAACAACAGGATCTAACCTTGGTGGCTGTGTCATGAAAATGGCGGTCTCAAGTAGTGCACCAGCAGTACTCTCTCTGGATCCAGAGATGACAGAGGAGGAGAAGATGGCAAAGAAGAGGGAATACTGGAGGATAAAGAAACGTGAGCAGCGAGCAGCTCGTGCTGCTCGGCTGAAGCAGGGTGTCTTGCAAGCGAGGGTCAGTGCGGCCTTACAGAGGCGGAAGGCCCAGAGGCAAGTAGCAATAAGCACTGTACCAATAGGCAGGAGGCGTTCTAACCATACAGGAAATGCACAACCTCTCCCCAACAACAGTGTGCCTGTTACACCACATAGAAGTGAGATAAAACAAGAGAGTGAGTCTGTGCCAGCGGTTGACCTAAATTCTCAACCAGAGCAAGCCATCTGTCCAGATATCAAACCCCCAACACCACCTCCAGCGCCTCAGCCAGAGCCTGACCCAGCTATGAATGCAGACAGCCAAGCTACTACTCTGTTAGCTGTGGCCTCTATGAAGAAACTCCTGGAGGAATCACTTAGCACAGTGGCGGAGTGTAAAAGTGAGCAGACTGACATTAAAATAGAGTCAACAGAAGAGAGTTCAGATTCAGAGATGAAGCCAAATCTATCTCAGCTCTTTTTTGAAAAGGATGAGGTGGCTCCTATGGCTGCTGACCTGACATTGGAGATAAAGAGCTGGCAGCCAGACACTGATGCTATGGTACAAACAGGTTCATCAGACCCTCATCTGAAGGACTCACCACAAATTACAGAGACACCACCTCTTCCTACCTCTAGTGAGGTAGTCCTGCACCCCACCTGTGAGCACTCATCCCAAACCACCTCGAACTTCATAGTAAACCCCATGGAAGCCTCTGATGGCCCATCTTCACCACGTAGAACCCAGAGACTTCGCAACAAAAAAGCAGGCCATCAAAACTGCTGTTCCCCAGAGCCGCCAAAGCTACATCACCTATCCATGGATCAACTACTGCAACAACACTGTGAACAACAGTGTCAGGCACAAGAACAATGCCAAAACAGCAGCTTTCCATCAGCACAACGACATTGCAGTGTGGAGAACAGCGGCCTGACCAGCCTGCAGAGGAAGAGGGAGTACTGGAAGCTGATGAAGAGGCAGCAAAGGGCCAGGTTAAAGGCAAGGCAGACAGAAATACCGGGAGAGGGAAGCAGTCAGCTTTCCCAGAAAAACATCCAGGTGATCCATCTGTAGTGTGTAGATGCTTGTGTGGCAGTAAATAAATAGCCAATATTAAACATGCTTGATACAGCACTGTTTTGATTTAATTGGATCTTAGAGAGAGAGTCAGAGGGACAAATCTTAGAAGAAGAAACAAAGACTATACAGAGCTTTAGTTTGACCCCTCTGCTCAAAATTGGAGCACCTCATCATTTCAATTACAATAAGCCTAAGTAAGTGTGAGAAATGTCCATTGGAAAGTCCCACTGGTGAAGCATTCACAAGATTCTGAGCTCTCAAATTCTGGTCTATGTTTTGGAGCCCAGTTACTTTTGTTGTACTTTTTTTGTTCCTAGCATGACACCAAATGTTCACAAAACAAAAGCATAGCATGGCATGACGTGGCATTAACTGGTGTAGATGAAAAAGTATCTGGTTCACTCAGGATGTTATCTGGTGTGCAACGGAAACCTTTGTGCCCAAAGTGGTGGGTGACCTTCAAAACAAACAGAGATTGTCTGCTTTTGACCCTTGATGAATGAGAAGGTCTGATTATACAGAATTTATAGTTATCTAAACTAGAAACTGAAAACCCCCACAAGTCATTTAGAGACTTTGTCCTTTTACAACATTTGAATTATGCGTGTTTTTCGGTGGCATTTAATGTTCATTTGTTCGTTAGCACAAAGAGTCCAGGGCTTTTAGGCATGGCCAGTGCCTTCTTCAGCTAAAACCTGAATCATTATAGTGCAAACCTCTGTCTGGCATTTGACACTCGAACAGCAAAAATAGAGGGGAGTGTGACAGAGAGAGGCCTACTTTAAGCTCAGGACAAACATATATGTGCATGTTTCAGACAGATTATTGTCTGATTGTTGTATTTGTGTCATCTGTAAGAAACTGAGGTAACTCATTTGCTAATGTTTTTCAGGCTCCAGGTCTCCTTATTATCAACACTGTTAAGGGTATAAATCCTCCAGCAAAACCATCCCTTCAGCCCAGGCCATCTGTTGCTTCTCTGACTGCAGTGACCAGTATTCCTACGGTCCTGGTTGTTAGCCCTACAACATGTAATGCTGACCAGTCACCTGATACACTCCAGGTCAAATTGCCAGTCGCCAGTGTTTCCTGTTCACCCAGAAGTGAGCAAAACAAAGTGAATGTTGGGCCTGCACAGATTGAATCTGACTATCTAGAAGCTGTAGATAATCAGCAACAAGCCATGCCAGGATCGCGAAAGTGGATGTCTAGAAGCACAGATGTAGACTCAGTTCCCTGCCTCCCTACTCTGAAGCCCCCAGACAACCCACTGTCCAGCATCAACCTGCAACCCATTGAACCCCTTGGTCAAACACCAGATTCCACCCTCAGTCCAATAAAAATCCATTGTGCCCAACTTCAGAGCCCTGCACATATGATACATTCTTCCACTAAGCTGGCACCTATAAGCACCATGGTTCCACCAAAGCCCATCCCAGGGGAGTCTGAGGAAGATTATCTGAGGAGGAAACGGGAGTACTGGAGGATAAAAAAGAAGGAGCAGAGAGCTAGGAAGGCCATCCGGGAAAAGGGAATAAGCCCAAGGAGAAGCTCCAACAACTGGAGGCCCATCCTGCCTGCCCAGGACCTACAAACACAGGTAAGAGCTGCACAAATACTTAGAGGCTTCATCTAATTATTATGCTTATATTAAATTAGGAAGAATGCAGATAAATGATAAAATGATAAAACCCCTCTCAGGTTACGTTCTTACTGAAAACTGGAATTTGATTGTATGATAGAGTCCACATGTGTGTTCATAAACCATGTAACCATTGATATATCCATGATATCTCTCTATCACAATACACAAATAAGCTGTGATACAGAGATAGAAAGTGACAAAGAAAGAGATTTGGTCTGTATTTAATTGTGATCACTAACTAACTTAATTAAATGGTGATGGAGCTCTGAGCAACACTCAGCACTCACAATTCAACAATGGCAGAGGTACTAGATCCTATAATTCTCATAACAGAACTAGATATCGTTTTGTTGATTGTAACATAGGCCTTCTGTGACATATTAATAGCATCCAAGCTCAAACCAAAAAACCTGCAAAAGACATTCAGTTTTCACAGGCTGATTAGTACTGTGGATGGATTATTGAACATGCCTACTGGGCACAGGACACAGGTTCCTGGACCACAACCGTTGACTACTAACATTTCTTGTTTGAATGTCACTCAAATGGCTAAAAAGAGGATGAAAAACGACCACAAAGAGACGCAAAACAACTATTAAGGGATGCAAAATTACAACAAACAGACAACAAATCGACAAAAAAAACTACAAAGAAATGTAAAATGACTACGAAGAGATGCAAAATGACTACAAAGGGACACAATACAACTACAAAGACACAAAAACAACTACAAAGAGACACAAAAACAACTACAAAGAGACACAAAACAAGAAAAGCTCCATCATTACCTACACTGCCTTAACTCACCCTCCAGTCTTGGTGGCTGATATTGTAGATGCAGACTTGATTATACTTATATGCTTATTTTATGTCTCAAATTAGTAAATAAAGTCAAATGAAGCATACAGCTGTTGTTAGTTTAAACACAGGAACTGGATATGGCTAATATTTAATAATTAATGTAAACAAGCATCCATTGATTTTATGTCATCCATCAAGTTCCTCAAGTGAGATTACATTTACTTTATTGTCATATACAGTAAGAAGAAAAAACAGAATTAGGAGACAGTGTGAACATAGTCATTCTCAGTTTTTTATTACAATCTCAAATTCTTTCAAAGTGATTTCTTTCTCTCTGACTAATCCGTGTAGGATTCTGGTCAGTGGGTGAGCTCATCTGAGGAGTCAGAACATCTAATGAGGTGGGAAATTTGTATTGCTCCTGTAAAATTTATCTTGCTGCCAGTTCTATGTAGGATAATAATGAATGTTCTCTCTCTTTCACAGCACTTTAGTGGATACCGACCCGGGATCATTTCCATACTCAAATTACACAGCACCAGTAGAAGGTGGAGTATCAACTATGTCAATATGAACCCAAAAGAATGCACATTAGAATGGTGAAACTGACGCAAACCTTTCTGTGTCTCAACTGTCTCTTCAGATGAGTCGGAGCTTCTGTTCGCTGACTATGAGAATAACAACAACGAGGAAGGTCCAGTCTCAGATGCTGTGTGGAGGAACCGCTACCTCATGGACTACGATCCTCTCAACCAGCTGCTGGTGTGCATGGTGTGTGGGGAGCTGCAGTACTCACACAGCCTGGAAGGAGTGAGGGCCCACATCGACGAGGCCCACCCAGACACCCTGACCCTGGAGCCAGGGGAGCAACAGCAAATACTTGAGGCCTGGGACGAGCAGGTGTCCCAGCGGGAACGCTTCTTCACCAGCCAGCTCCAGCAGCACAGCGGGGCCCTGGCAGGTACAGTATGACTACAGAGAGAAGACATGTTGAGAAGGCCAAGCACCTGTTAACGTTTATACATATGGTGGATGAAGAAGCTCACCGGAAGACACACTGTTTCCCTTACGGTACCAGTACCATCATTCTCAGGCCAGTTACACCTAGCATTAGAATGCTTCTCAATCTGACCCGGGCACATGGCGCAGAAACCCTGAGCAGACCCCGGCTTGGTGGGGGCTGTCTTGTAGAATGAGTTTTCTCCAGCACCACGTTTGCAACTTTTGTAGGGGAGGTAAAAATTCTATTGTCTGATAGGCAGATGGCCATGAAATGTGCTTGTTGGAAACACATCCTCAAACTAGCTACTGGTTAGACTGTATAGCAGAATCCTCATTATGTTTAATTGTCCTTCTAAGACTTTGCTGTTTTATTTATTTCCCAAACCTGTCTAACTTGTTTTTCAGAAGCACACAACAGAGACCGAGTCAACTGAGGACCTCAGATCAGGAGACAAAACCCATGCTTTATTTGTCTTATTTATTTATTGTAATGTTTTTTTTATCAATTTGTTTACCTTCATAGAAAGTCACCTTGAAAGAGAATGCTGTATAGGGAACATTCGCCCTGAAAAGCAGCTTTACCTCATTTACTACCAGGGTTGTAATGTGGGTTCATGAAAGTCAGCATCAAGTTTTATATTGAAGCTGCCACAACTGAGATTTTGTGATCATATTTAAAATATTTAAAATAAAAACATCCTGGGAAATTATTTTTGTGCTAAGTTAGGCTAAAAGCATTCTAGACCTGTCTGATATATTGAAATCATTTTCATATTCTTTCTCTACTTTAATTCGGCCATTTTAAACTTTAACAACCATAAGCATTCAGTGTTTCCTACAGACTTGTCTGAAATAGCATTAAGGCCATCAGAGGACAATAAAAACCTGTCTTTGAATAGACTGTGTTACTTTTGCTGAACAGTGGCCAATGTGGCCATCAGTGCCATTTACTAGATAATTGCAATTTTCCCTCATTTCCCAGGATTCTCATAATTTTGCTAACATTAGCTACCTTAAGATACTGGCCAAGTAAGAGTATGTATCACTATCTTTTAGGAGTGTCTTTTATTTTCGTAGATTTTATATTGCAAAATTTCCATTGCAAAAATTTGGTGAAAGCAAACAAATCTGTTCACACACTATTAAATTCTCTATTTTCTTCTGAGACTTTTTGGGATTTGGAAACCTAGCGAGGGAGACTGAAGACTAGAGCCACTGCTATTGAGGTTCAGCAAAATATAGAGGAAAGGCTCCAGGTCAGAACATAACATATGACGCACATTTTACTTGACTCTCTTTTTTAAATTAACTGTAAATAACCATTAGTCATTTCCATATAATCTTTTTTATCAAAGCCACAGGGAGCCACTGGAGATGGGCTAAAGAGTCACAGGTTGCCTACCCCTATTCTAAGAGTTATGTTATTTCTTCTTTCAAAAGTTACACAGTCTTTCTTAAGCTAAACTGATAAACAGTCAGTAGTTAAAATAACTTTTTGTCATATTTGCTGAATCTGCTGAAAGAGGGGAGAAAGATATAAACATGCTTTGGGTTGGATTGTTGACTCTCATTTTCACTGTCAGTATTATTTGATAACCTGGAAATGAGACTCAATAATCAACTATCTTTCTTGGCTCTGATTGGTTGTTTTCATCCAGGCCTGTTGGATTCTTGCAAATACCATTAGGAGCACTAGGAGGAGCCAGAGGAACCTGATTTTTTCACAGATTACCTGTCTGATGTTCTACTGTGACAAAAAGTTATTTTTTATAAAAGTTACCTACTGCAGCTTTAACTTCTGCAGACCCACTGTACCTTATTCAGTAATAAGCAAACTATCCTAAATATATCGCTGGTTTCAAATGCAGAATTAATGTACATCAAACATTGTTGAACAATTCAACTGATGAATAAAATGTGTTAAACGTTAAATACAATGTCAGGATGTGTTTGTGACATTGATAGATGTCATTGATAGATAAATTCTACATTAAATTTAGATTTAAACCCCCTGTTCATCCAGCTATAAGAAAAGAAACACATACTTTATACTGTAGTTCATTTGTTTAAGATAACAGTTACTCTCAGTTTTGTATAAAGTTTTTTTCTGCTTTGCAGACAGGCTTGCATTCAGGTCCAAGACTGTTCTAGACCCTTATCAGATAATTGCATGGGCGCCCTGAACTGTTTTTTGTATGTGGTACAGCACCATGCTGTTCTTTAAACCCTGAACCATATATACAGTGGGGAGAAGAAGTATTTGATACACTGCCAATTTTGCAGGTTTTCCCCACTTACAAAGCATGTAGAGGTCTGTAATTTTTATCATAGGTACACTTCAACTGTGAGAGATGGAATCTAAAACAAAAATCCAGAAAAATCACATTGTATTTTTTTAAGTAATTAATTTGCATTTTATTGCATGACATAAGTATTTGATACATCAGAAAAACAGAACTTAATATTTGGTACAGAAACCTTTGTTTGCAATTACAGGAGTCAGACGTTTGTAGTTCAGTTGACCACTCGTTTGCACATGTTTTGGCCACTTCCTCCATGCAGGTTGAGGACAAGAGGTGTCGCGTGGGCAATACGGACTTTCCAGCCTCGCCTCAAAGGGGATTTTCTATGTTGGGTTCGAGGGCGTCTGAGACTCGCGTAGCCACTCCAGGACACTTGAGATGCTTCATACGGACACTCCTTAGTTGCCCGCGTGGCTGTGTGTTTCGGGGTCGTTGTCAGTACTGAAGACCAGCTACGACCCATTCTTCAATGTCTTAATGAGAAGCGATTGGGTTGGCCAGTTTGTGCAAACAGTGGCCCCCATCCCATCCCTCCCCTCAAGTACGGTGCCAGTCGTCCCCGCAGGCCTTGCGCAGAAAAGCATCCCCAAAGATTGGATGGTTTTCCACCTCGATTGCGCTTCGACGGTATAGGGATGCCGTGTGTGTCTTGGGGTTTGGTACTTCATCCCTTCTTGCGTTCCTCCAAACCATGGCGAGTGGAGTGTTAGACCAAAAAGTCATATTGTTTGTCTCAATCAGAGCCACCGATGACCTTCTCCCATTCCTCCTCTGGGATCATCCAGAGTCGGTCAGTGGCAAAATTCAGACGGGGCCTGGACATTGGCGCTGGGCTTGAGCAGGGGACCTGTGTCCGCTTGCCGCTGCCACGGATTTGTTAACCAGCGCTGGCTTTAAGTTGTTACTATGATGGTCATGAGCGGTGTGTATCTTGGGTGAATCCGCTCACCCTTTCCTCGAACTGATCATGGATGCCCCAATGGGAGGTGAGATCTGCATGGGAGCCCCAGACCGAGGGAGGACTGACCGTCATCTTTGAACTTCTTCCATTTATCTAATAATTGGCGCACAGGTTGTTGCCTTCTCACCAAGCTGCTTGCTATTGTCTTTAGGGGCCCATCCCAGGCCTTGTTGCAGGTCTTACAGTTTTGGCCCTGAACGTGTCCTTACACAGCTCGTCTGGGTCAGTGGCCATTGTGGGATGGAGGGGTTGGAGTTTGTTTGACTGCCGGTGCCCGGGCTGCGTGGCAGTGTGTGGACAGGTGTTTTGTATACAGGGTAACAAAAGGTTCACGAGTACTGGAGATTTTTGTTTTAGATTCCATCTCTCACAGTTGAAGTGTACCTATGATAAAAATTACAGACCTCTACATGCTTTGTAAGTGGGAAAACCTGCAAAATCGGCAGTGTATCAAATACTTGTTCTCCCCACTGTATATTCCTCTGACAACTTTTTGTAACTTTTTTTACGGTAACTTTCTCATCATCTCCCGCGGGTCATATCAGCTTCGCCATGTATCACAAAGCATCAACCATCTGCACTGTAAATACACAAAATACTTAAGTGGTTATGAGATGCCAAATTTTCCTTTGACTGTGCCGTTTGCATTTCTTGAGCAACTTTATTTATTATTTATTGAATCTCCTCTTATATAATGATTATTAATGATGCATTATTCACATCCGTAGATAGCTCCATGTTAGACAGAAGTTTGTCATTTGTGAGTATTGAGGATCCAAAAGCTTTCCTGCATGAGTAGTAAATGGATGAACAATTGTATATTGGAGATGAACTCTGGAATGCATTCCCATGTTTTTGGATGATTTTCATTAAGAGTAAAAATGCTGAAATAATCTTCTGTTTGAGCACAAAGCTGTGGAGGAGACTGCTTACACAGCCACAACACAGTGTGAATAGCTTGAAGGGAGCGAGCTATTCTATCTTCTGAGAATGTAATTCTGACTTGATGACTTGTTTACCAGTTCAAAGGGAATGTTTAAATGCCTTTTCAGTAATAAACCTTTTCTACCTTTGGGCTTATTCTTTGAGATCTTTTTTAACACAATAATGGTCTCATTTGTTCTTGGAGTTGGACTTTACTCTGAAACTCTGGCTGGATAAGCCATTTATCGAAGCTCAAGCTACATTTTGTGCCATCACCACAATTGTCCTACTACCTCATTGTAGTTTTTTTTCAGGACGAAACGTGCAAAAAGTCCCCATATAGAGCCAGTGTTTGGTTTGTCTGTTCTGGGCTACTGTAGAAACACGAAGGAACCCACCTAAGAACCCACTCCCTCTGTAGATAAAAACAGCTCTTTCAAAGGTAATGAAAACTCAACAATTCCTATTTTCTGATGATTATACACTAATGAAAACATACCTATGAATGTTATATTCCATTTCTGACAATAGATCCTCCAAAGTGTTACATACTGCACCTTTAAGATTAATTAAAATGTATATTCTGCAATATTTTACACAGATTAAAATGAGGAAGCATTTTTAATGTAGTTTATTTGATTACTGATTAACATTAATCAGAGTAATCCTCAGGTTCTACTAAGCTTGTGTGTTCTATATTTAAATGAAGCACTAGTTCAGCATCTTACCCAGCATGGACACTTCTAACATCAGCCATACACTAAGTCATGATACTTTTGTCAGTCTCAACCACACAGTCTGACTGCTGTTCACTGTTTCATCCCCTGGCTTCTCCTCGGCGGTTCGTCTTCTACAATTTCTTTTTCAGTCTGTCTCTCTTCCCTCTGGGTCTCTGGGTCTGGCCTTTGGTGGTGGTGGCCTGACTCTGTGTCAGCTGCCCCCTGCAGCTCCTTGGGCCTGGCATCCAGGCGGAACAGAGTGGGGACCTGACCCAGGATGGGGTTGTTCTGCTGGAGGCCAGAGATCCACTGGTTGAGGGTGGCCTCGTCTTCCCTGCTGGTCATACACATGGCAAAGACTGGACCCTCATCCACTGGATACAAGACACAAAAGTGACAAGACCAACATTAATTTGGATGTCAACTGAATAACCACATCAGCTCTGAACACCAGCAGGAACAATCAATTGACAGCTTCAGTGTCAGTATCTTACAGTCTTCCACATCGAAGCTCTCTTCCTCCCCCAAGTCACGGTCCAAATCCAGGTCTAGCTGCAGAGGATAGAAGAAACACCTTTCTGGATCATAGGGCTCCTCTACCTGTGTAGGGAGTACATATACAGCTGTTAGAGTCTGAGACAAGTCTCTGCAGCAATGATGGAGACAGAGTTCAGTGTCTACCACTGTGCACGCTAAATATCTATTTTTTGGATGCAGTTGAGCAAGGGTCAGTTTTGATCAGGAATGTTCCTGAGAAGTGTCTGAGTGTCAGCTGCTATAAGAGCTGGGAATCATTAAATAGGAAGGAAAGTAGCTTTGATGCTTTCTTTGCTTTGCATTGTTCACGAGCGTTGGGAAGATCAGAGGAGCTTCTGTGAGAGGAAAGGACTTCCTACATTACTCACAATTCACTTATAGATGAGAGCAGCCGTACCTCACTTTCTTGTCTTCAGAACAACCACGTCCACTTTTGGGTAAAACAAGCTTCTGCATCGCATTTTGCACATCAAACAACAGACTTTCTTTACTTCCCCAAAAAGTAAAGAGAAACTCATTCATTTAGATAGATGAGAAGAGCAATCTATAACTACCCCACTTCTGATTCTGAAGTTCCGGGGACCACCTTCCCAAATAAAGGGGAAAAAAACTGCACTATAAATATCTAATATAATAAATATATATAAATACCACTGTCAGCTGACCAAGATAAATATACCATATAGCTAGCTTTCAAAGCAGAGTTAGATTGAGTTGTTAATGTTGTGATGACTTTCTGTTGTGTCTGAAGCACATCCCATTTTGATGGTTGTAGCGCCTCATTTGACAGGATTAAACCCCAGTAAACACAATGTGCTTTCGGCTCAGCATCACTGCCTGCAATAAATCCAGATTTAATTTAATCACTTTTTTTGTTTCAAAAACCGATCCATTTTGTGTCACTGCATCTGAGGGAACTAGCTAGCTATCAGTTGCATAATATTCAGCTGTAACCAGTGTATTTTTAAAATACAATATTTTAAAATGTTTATTTTGCTAGTTATTTAAAAATAACTAGAATTAAAAAAAAAAACCACATTATTATTTTCATCTAAATATTAGTATCACTGTCTCCACACACCACAAGCGTCCCCCCAGTGGGCTGGTTAAAAATGTCTGCATTAGGCAATCTTCTTAGTGACTTTTTAGGGAGGAATTAAATTAAGTAATGTAGGCAGGATTAAAGTTACAAAAACCACATCGTATAAGTAATACATATATAACTGTAATTTAATAATAAAAACAACTGAAGGTTTTCCCACCTTCTCGTCAGGCGGTGTGGGGTCAGCTCTGAGGATGTAGTAGTACACACATGTCTTCCTCAGCCACAGAGGGAAGGGGCCCTCCACAAACACTGGCTTGCTCGGGTTATGCTTGGCCAGTAGCTCCATCTGGCTGGGGCTCTGGATACCTGGGTCAACACAGGAAGGCAAGGAAACAAAGACAATGAACAAAAGTTTGGATATACATGGATATAATCCCAACATTGTACTAATGTAACAGTTTAAAGATGGAGGGAATTCCTGGTTCTAGTTTTTTCTTTTCCACTAACTCTTCTGCTGCAATTTTGTATTTATTATATTTGAATATATCTCAGCAGTATACTAAAATGTACTCTTAATCCCAGACTTCCATGAGCAGTCGGAATGCTGTGAAACCACTATAGCACATTAATGTGTGATGTTTCCATACCTATTACATGTGGAAGTGTGATCTGCTCCCCACTCTCTGTGATGTCTGTACAGGGCAGCTAGTGGGAAGAGAAAAAATAAAAAAATACATAATTTTCAGATTTTGTAATTGGTCACATTATTTTTGTTTTCTCAAATAATTAATAGTTCTGCTGCTTGCTGTCCACAATCCTCAATGCTAAGCTAGGCTAACCAAATCCTGACTCCAGATCTATACTTAAAGCCCCTACAAGGAACTTTCCTTTTGTCTTGATTCAGCCACTATAGACAAAAGCAGTAGTGTTTTCTACTGCCTTATTTAATTGATTTCAAAAGGGAATCCTCTGGCTCCTCCTAGTGCTCCTAATGGTATTTGCAAGAATTCACCGGCCTGAATGGAAACAACCAATCAGAGCCTTCAAGCCTCCAACCCAAAGCGTCTTTTCATCTTTCTCGGCTTGGTTATTTTTGTTTAGGCCCGGTGGATTCTCACAAATTCCATTAGGAGCTAGTCAGAGGAGGAGCCAGAGGAACCTGATTTTTTACAGATTATCTGTCTCATGTACTTCTGTCAGGATATAGTGAAAGTTTCAGCAAATATAAAAAGTTGTCTACTGCTGCTTTAAAGTAAAATAATCCAAACTCTTCCAGCTCAGGCATAAAATGATGATCTTTTGTGACCCCGTCTGCAAAACAAGATCGAGAAACGTAGCATTCAGACAAACACACACTCGACTGGTGACCTTATTGTGTGACCGATGATCAGAGGCGTGTCCGTTACACATTACTGATCATCATCATCCGCACTGTGTTTGTGTGTCGTAGGTCTATCAAGGCCCAGAGACAGACGCGGCGGTCTGCACCCACCACCCCGGAGGTCCCGTCTTCCACGAAGGGTAATACACAAAGAGTTAAAATGACTGCTGTGTGTTTCCACTTCTTCACTCCGGACATTGCAGAGGCATTATGCATAATCCGCCGTAACAAAATCATAATTACAATCTTTATTTGCACAACTCTCATTTCAAACTATAATTAGACAAGGCTTAGGCTTCTACAAAAGAAGGAATGTAAACAAAATTAAACTGAAGGCCGTGTAAGAAAAGCAAAAAACATAAAAGCTAAAATATGAAGAAAAAAAGGAAGATCAGACAGTTAATTAAAGATCTGAAACTATAAACAAATATGCAATATTACAAACAGAACTGCTCTTTGAATCACACAAAGTATATGAGCATCACTCTCCCATTGATGTGGTAACACTGCTGCTTGGTGCAGCCGTTCGGTTTCTAACCTGTGACACTTTGTTCTTTTTTTGTGTAGCTATAAGTACTGGAGCTGCTGCTGCATAAAGACAATAGATTTCAACGCTTTCCTCGATCAGAAAGGCTGCACCGCAGGGAAACACCGCTGGATCCCAAAGCAGGTACACACACCGCCTGGAGGGGAATACAGCATCAGTGGCAGGTAGAACAAAAGGAGAGCCTTTGGTCAAAGTTAGCAGGAAATGACCTTAAAAGCAGACACAGACATGATGATGACAACAAAACAGCCTCCACATTTTAAAATGACCCCTTTTTTTTTTGGAATGGACGTTGGTGTGTGCAGCTAGTTTGTTCATTCTACTGTGAGTTTTGATCAGAAAACAGCAAAACAACGAAGCTGAAAGCTAAAATGACTATAATGTTCAGTTTTTGTTTAATATACGCAACATGTCATCCGATCATAATGGGTAAAACCAGTGGTTCCCAACCCTTTTCCTTAACAGACCCCTTTTCTATCATTTAGTAACCTGACGCTCCCTGCTTAAGGGATTTAATGGATGTTTTATACTATATTCAAAACTGTATATTTAACTCAAATAGTGAATAGTTTATGTAAAACGAGTGATTTAGATGAATTTTGAGCAGATTATTTCCAGTTTAGGGAACTTTTTATACAATTCTCTGTCTGTATCATGTATTTTTTTTTATCATTTCTAACAATCATACAGACTTAATAGGCTTCTTTTGCTTTAAATTTAATGTTTTCTTTATTTTACATTTAAATTTCAATGTGCTACTTTTGAATTTTATTGTGTTACCCTGAGAGGTGTTTCCAATATTTTGNNGTCAGGATATAGTGAAAGTTTTTAAAGAATATGATTTTTTTTTTATATTTATATTTTTTATAAAAGTTACCTACTGCAGCTTTAATAATAACGCCATAGAAATAACCAATCTTCTCTCTGATCGTCTTGTTTGTTTATGTAGCTCATATAGAAGCATTAGTATTAAACTGAGACTGTTTCATAACCAGTTAAAACTCCTTGTAGAACATTTAGCTCACAGACATGAGATCAAAATCAATCACTTATTTTCCCAAATTTGAAAACCTATTCCCTTAAGTCCAATCTGAAGCTGGTTGTACCTGATACACAGTGACTTTAGCGTCCCGGTCATTAGCGATGCGAGTCAGGCTAAGGCGAGCCAGGTCCACTGGGTCTTCAGGCAACTGCTGGGGGATGGGGAAGGGGTTTATGTGTTTGAATTTGGGGAACCAGTACATGATGCGTTGGTACTTCCTCATGGGGTGGCCCTTCAGTCCAAATATCTGGACCAGCAGGACTTTGGTCTCAATGTTGGGCATGATACCTGAAATACAATCATTCAAACTTAAGACAGACAGGCACTGCTGTATACATTTCTCTATCTGGAATAACCCTCTCTAAATTCCAAAGCATTCCAGGAATTCCATAATCAGACTGTAAGAGACACCTACCATAGTTCTCCATCTGCTCCAGTATCTGCACTCCACACTCCTGCTGCCGGGGATAGTGGTTGAACATCCGCTGGACAAAGTTTACAGGCACGAACACCTCTTTGGGGAAAACGTCCAGTAGCTTGTTGTAGACTTCCAGGTCTCTCTCCACGCCGAACTCTGGCATCTTCTTCAGAGCGGCGTAGATGAACTCCACGTGACCCCGCCGCCTCACGTCTCTCTTGAGGAAGACATTCACCACTTTGATAAACGTGGCCTTGGTTTTGGCCTCCTTGGTCACCTGCTCAAACAGGTTATCGTAGGTGACCAGAGACCCGTCGCTCTTCTTGTTGTCCTCGTTGATGACCTCAGCCCGTACAGGTCGACTCTTTGCACATGCTGGGCTTCCATGGAAACGCCTCAACACCTACAAATGACAGTGGACTTTGTTCATATGGAGCTCAGCACTCTATGTACAGCGTACGTTCTGGCACGGTGTATATGGGATTGAGTCAGAATAAACTATAGTGTCTGTGTTCATGGCAATGAAGTAACATGTCACCCAGCGCAGTAATGTGATGTCTTTTTTATAGTGTTTGGACAACTATTGAGCTATATGGCACAGAGGAAAAAGGTATATCAGTATTTATGTATCCAGAATTGAAGACTGACCTCTCATCAATCAGGAAAGGTCTGAGTCATCCTTATGTGCTGTTCTGCCTTTCCTAATAACCTGTGCTTCACTAAAGACCAATATTTTAAACAGAGTCTGGATGCTATGTGTACAGACTGATGTATACCTGGTGCTGGGTGTTATGTAGAAAGTTGAGCTGAGTGGAGGAGGCTGACTGGAGCAGAGTGCCATACTGAGCAGCAGAACTGGCTGACTGGCCCACCAGTCTGAGACCCTGCAGCTGGAGCAGGCAGCGGGCACACTTCATGGTAGAGCCATCACACACTGACCTTCAGGAAACAAAACTGCACAGGGACAATGAACAGGACAGGGACAACATTCAGAGATGTTCAAATCAATTGCAGCATTTAAGGTAACTTAGTCTATTTTACTCCCATAATGACAGCACAATGTCTGTAGTTGTGGAAGATGATTGTGACTGACTAAATGTTTACATAACTAAATGACGTAAAAATAATGTTTGATGAATTTATGTAAGCCGATATGAAGAGTGGCCCCGATTTATTCATAAACGCTCTTTAGTCAACTTATATCGCGCATAAATATTTACCAAGAGGTATAAAACCATTAAACTGACACATTATTGAATGAGGTTTCACACATAAATTGGGGCGTATTAAGGCAAAGTGTCGCGCAATTATTATAAAGAACTGATATTCTGTAATACATGCCTTATATACATATTAGACATATATAGATATACTTGTACACACCATTCATGCTGACGAACGTACGAAGAAATTAGTCTCCTTCAGAAATCACTCCGTGGACACCTCCATGTTGAAAAGCCGGCTTAACATCCTGGTGCCACACACATTCGCTTCCCCCGAACAACATAAACATCGCAAACAGTTTCCGCAAGCCCCGACTCTATACATCCTTCTTTACAGTTAATACGTGTTTTGGGGTATTGAATTCTTTCATATATTCCTCTTAAATTGATGTGTCGTAAATGTATTTTGGCGCCTATATTTGCAAAAGATATATTAAGTGTACGTTTCCTCTTGCTGTGGAGGCAAAATGGGAGCAAATGTGCACTAGACTTTGTTAAAACTAACATGTTTAAACAAACGTGTGGCAAATAAAACCTAATAAAAAGGTTAAATGTGTTTAACTTTATGTTTTAAGTATCAATTAGGTCTAATTAAGATGCGCGTGCGCTATACAACCCTGCCGCCTGGTGGTGACAAACGCCTTCCTAACAAATACAGACTCCGCTTTTATTTGACAGGCACTGAGGGAGCCTGAAAAAGTTGTGTTGCAAGTTTCAAACGGCACTACTCTGGTACACAGTACACTACATATAAGTACTGTTTACTGAGTCACAGTGACTGAGGCAATAAGTGTTAGAGTTAGTTAAAATTATGGAACCTTTGACATTATCTCAGCATGGTGCTTAGATGGCGTCAAGGTAGCCATATTGAGGTCTAGGACTTCCGGGGGACGCTTTCATTCCTTCAACTAGCGATGTGTTTGTTTTTTACTAAGTTATTTTATTCAATTTTATCATTGTAATTGTAGTTATTCCACACTACATTTACACGTGCACGTGATTTAGGAATTGAATTGTAATGCTTTGTGTGGTTTAATAAACAATAGCGCTTTATTTACAGGAAAACTTTACCCGTTTCCGGTGTTGTTGTTGCTAACCCTGGCAGTTTGACAGTCCCCAGTGTGTGACTTCTGACACTCCTCTCTCAGCATGGAAAACCCACCTCAGTTCAGGCTGTACCCCTAGAAAAACTTCAAGCTACTTAAACTTCGGATTATGGATTCCTCTACAAACAGTTTGGGTGAGTAAAGCGACGAAAACGTCTTTTGTGTTTTAGTGTTTTAACTGACAGCATTAGCATTGTGGAAAGTTGACTGACTGTGAGCTCGGATGTGCTGTTCATGTCGTTAAGGAGGGAACACTTTACCAAACTACTTTTAAAAATTGGCAGTAATTGTATTATTTTTCGGCAAACGCACATACATCGGACAGAATCATTTGTAGCATTTTATAAAATTGTAAAATGTTCTGCTTCATTCGGCATACTGTAAATTTTTCTTTAATCCGTACATCTTTAAAAAGACAGCTTTTAATTTGATAAACTTTTATGCGTCGTAGTTGCCGCCGCATTCCTCGCTACATTTTAGTAGAAGAGGATAGTGGGAAAACAGGCGGGCTCCTACAAAATGTTGACATATTAAGGACATTTTCTGATTCTTGTGGCTTCTCGGACAAAACCGAATTAAATAATTTCACATGAACATTTCCCACTGTCTTACGGTTTATTCGGCTGTAAATGTAAACTCATTTTTTAAATAGTGAAAAAATGAGGGCACTTGATTTAGAGCTGCAAGCTCTGTTGCGAAATGACAGGACCGCTGTGTAAGTGTGTAGGTGTGCAGGACCTGTCGCATATCCTGAAGTGTTAGTAAACCACTAACGTTATAGTTTTCTATCGCTAGATAGTTTCGGTTTTTAGCGCGTGATACTTGTCTAACGTTTGCCTCGTTTTCAAACAGCTTTTTATTTTGGCACGCAGGGTCAAATCAAATTCGAGGCGTGTGGTTTTACTTTTTTTTCTGTGTTTCTTCATCCCTCGGTTGTGACTAATGTGAACAGACAGCAGAGTTTGTTACTTCATGAAACATTCCGTTGTATTAAAATGTTAAAAGGAACGTTTTTTTAATGATGTTTTGAATTGCTGATAGCTGAGGTCCTGGCTGTATGTTTCCAACTGCCGCATTGACAGACCACCAGCAGAGCTGTCAGGAGATCAGAGAGAACTCTGCTGTCTGGTTAAAAATACAAAAAAGGTCTAATGCTTTACACCATTTATGTCTGTCCGTGCCTATGCACAAGCAGTTTCTCCTAAATTAAACAGAAAAATGAGTGTACACATCTTGCTCTCCAAGTCAAGTTGCATTTTGCAGGCAAGCAACAATCCTGAGTGTTTCAAAAGCTCTGCCCACAATGCTGACAGTTTAACAGGAGCTATATAACGCTGTTGCACAATACTGCTTTTGTTGCACATCTGTAGGCCATGCTGTCCCACCTTGTGTGCTGATGTTGTGTTTACTTGCCTTGTAAAATGGTGGGGCGGCAAGGCACTGGGGAACAGTAAATATCACATGGGGACGCCCGCCAGCATCTGTGGGCAAGGCTGCTGTTGCTCAGTGCTGGAAAGTGCAGCGCGGAGGCTTCCACTCTTCTCAATGAAGGTCTCTGTCTTTAATGCTAATTATCTTGCACTAATGAAGAAGATTTAATAACTCTGAAAAGCTGATTCTGGCGTGCTGTGTTACACATC
Organism: Morone saxatilis; assembly: GCF_004916995.1. Lineage (NCBI taxonomy): Eukaryota > Metazoa > Chordata > Actinopteri > Moronidae > Morone > Morone saxatilis. Next base: position 875,058 of record NW_023339984.1, on the reverse strand, counting down.
TGTCTGTGTCTCACTGTCAGCTGACTGGCTTGCATCATATCATGGGTCAGATGATGTGAACAACTCACTGTTAGGTTTAGTGATGCACTGATAACAAGCAGATACCAAATATTTTGATCCTCCCCTATTGTCAAATATGTAAGTTATGCAGTTTGGTTAGAGTCTTTCTACGGTTGCAGGGACAAAAGGTCAACGTAAGAAGACGCATCCATGTCAAGGAAGCATTATCGTAGGCCTGGGTGATAAGTCACAGTGTTTATATTTATACGATATCGATGCAGTATCACAATATTTTAAAAGTATGCAAAATAACATATAAAAACAGTTGTTGTTTAAGGCAGTGACATGTTTTGGGGTTACAATTCAATATATTGCAATACTGTAAGCAAGGCGATATATCAGGATTTATTTGAATCTAATTTTAGGAAAACTGTCCACAATATGTATACAGTCAGAGCTGGCATGGGATGATTTTAATGAAATTTAATGTCACGATGACCTTGGCCAAAATAATTGTGATGATATTATCACAATAATCATGAAAATATATGTAATACTTTTAAAATGGCACTAAAACATACTGGAAGAGCTTTACATTTAATTAAGAAACACATATTTATTGCATCACAGATAGGGACCTCATCTCCCTGCTCTTTATTTTCAATCTTTTACTATTTCCACACATCCTGTGGTTTTTTGTTGTTGTGGGGATTCAATGGGCAAGCCAAGCCTTCAGCCATGGTGACAGGATTGGGATTTTGGAACGGCTGGAAAGATGTGTGCTCCCCCGTCCCCTTACTGCTGGACAGGAGCAACACGAGCACAGCCGATGGCTCATGAGATTGCCAGTGTCTGTTCAGTGTGTGTGTCCTCGGATGCTCTGCTCAGGTTAGCCATTCTAATAGTAGCACTCTTTTCTTCATCTGTGACCCACATACCTAAATATCTGTATACCAAACAAACAGGAAGCTCAAATTCATCGCATCCTGTGAGATCTTTCCTAGAAAAGAACTACATCCACCAGACACTGAAGCTGCGTCCCAGTTGCACGCTAAAATGTATGCATCTCGCTCGTTCTTTCAAAATGCCAGCATGCACACTAAAATCTCTTGATTCCAAACCGTGGTGTTGATGGACAGAAATGGAGTCGCTGCTCACAGCTGAGAAAACAAACCGTGCTTTTGTGGGTGGACAAATCTTCTGGTCACAGCTTACGAAACAAAAAACAAAGAAGGTGAATCTTTGCCAAACACAGTTTTGAAAACAAAATACCGGTTGATGCTTTTACAAAACAATTAACCCCTTGCATACAGCCAAAAACTGTATACATGAGTAGTGTCCTAGCACTATAATACATAGTTTACAGTATGTCCTGATAGTAATTGTCAGTGTTGTGTTTTTTTTACAGTTACAAGAAACCAGTTCATGTTTTTGTACTTAAAATGAAATTATGCAACACCTTGTTTGAAATACAGAAGGTTCTGAAGAAGGAGCTTGAACTCGACCCGGTTTCCCTCCTTCTGGGTCTTCCCAGTGATCGTGTAACTCAAATTATGCAACGCATAAATGTCAATCAAACTGCAACTTTGGAATTCCACTGCCAACTAAAGATTCAGTATTTATTTTTTACCACCATCTGCAACTTATCAGATTGTTTTGCAGCTATGAGTAGCTTGTTTCCTTTGTGCACTGCATTGTGGGACAACGGAGTCCATCAACAGCTCATTCAATCAAGTAGATTTAGTATGCATATACTTCTACTTTAAGCGTAATTTCAGTGTATTACAACTTTAATTACAGCCTGTCTGATTGTCAGACTTGCCCATTTTTCTTGTTAGACTGTTGTAGGGATGTCTTTGTGTTCCCAGATCTCAGTATTAACTTTTAACTGTGTGCATTATTCACCATTATCCAACTTATAGTAAAGATCACGAAGAAACGTTGCCCTTCTTTCAGTGTGAATAACACATTAGGGATATAGTAGCAGTTGTGAAGAGATCAGCAGGAAGTTGCATCAGCAGATGGCAGCTATTTGAGTGTTTTTCCCAGAATGTTGTAATAGTGCTTCTTTTCAGAAGAGCAGGCATGCTGTTTTGCTCGAGTCTGGAGGTGGACAGTCAGTTTCTGTCTCTCAGGGCTGGGTATTAAATTAAATGTGTATGTAGCGGTCCCCCTCCAGCCAAACATGTTCTCCCTGTTCCTACAGTGTGATGTCTGAATGGTGTCTGTGCAGAGTCTGACACTGGAAGGATGTTTTCACATTCAT
>NW_023339984.1:863523-872783 GCF_004916995.1 Morone saxatilis | reverse complement strand
AGGGGCGGGGCCTACCAGCATGATCTGTGACATCACAAATAGTTTGGAAGTTAATCCTGGTCCAGGATCAACTTGTGCACAGACACTGAGAATTGACTTTTTTAATGAGGTAGAAGGAGTACATGCCTTTTTCAGGATTTTTATATTGAAATGATTAGGGATGAGCAGTTTTATCTGTATCTGTTCTACCAGCTAAATTATCTGTATCCATATTTGTTCTCTAAATGGATGGGGTTTAAACTAGAATTGGTGCCTGTGCTGGAAGTGGGCTGGGTAACCGGAAATCGTTATGGGTTGATCAGAAGTTGCTATGTTTTCTAGATAAATCTGTTTACAGAATTGAGCTTCAGAGCAATGGTTTTGATCACAAGAGTACTAGAACTATATATTTTTAGAAAGTTTCTTTATTGACGAGTACGGATATTGACACATTTTACTCGTTTGGTGCTTGTACTAGATATTCCTTTCAGCTGAGAACTCATCCCTAAAAATTTGACTCTATTGTGGAAAAAAACCCCATATCAGACGAACATTATGGTTCTAAACAGACTATTGGTATATGTCATAATACTGAGTCTGGAGGGGATAGGTTCTCTAGAAAAAATGACCAAATTTAGGCTATTAATACATTCTATGACTTTTTTTGTTGACTAAAAAAGGGACATTGTAGAAAAACATGTTCATATTACTCAAAATATGTATAGTTTTGGTATGGGTGCTAAAACTCGTCCCAGCCCTCGTCCCTTTGTGTAAAGTTCCATTTGAACTTCTTAGCTGCCACCAGACATAAATCAGAAAGCACAAAAACAACTCGATTGTGAACTATCCATAAACCTCATCGCTCCTTGCTCAGTGAGATCATGGCGCTGCAGAGATTTATGTTCCATCATCAGCCAACAGACGATCTCACTGCTTTGTTATCTGTATGCAGAGCAAGCATGGTCTTGCATACTGTTTGTGTCTGCTCCAGCCAGATATGACAGTCAAAACGGTGACAGCGTGTTGACCTGCTGCCAGCGATGTGAGCTCGCACATGTACCATCTCCTCTGGCTTTTTCAGTTATTTTTAGATGTTTTTATCCTCTAAGACAGTGGTGCATTTAGCAGGCATACCAAATAGGTGGACTTTGACTTTGAATATAAGTCTACAGAAGAATTTAAATGAAGAAGCTCAACAATAATGAGAATGTTTAGTACACAGTTAAAAAAAAGTATTTTACACTAAAAAATCATGAAAAGAAATGACATGTCATATGAAAATACCATAGGAATGCTATGACATTTCTGTGCAATTTACAGTCTGTATTATAAAAAAAGACTATTCCTTTAAAATGTAATTGTACAAATAAAGATTTTGCCATGAGAAACTTTAACCTATTTAGAGTTTACGGCCTTTTACTGTCATGGTTTCAAAGTTTTTCACTGTAAAATCAGATATTATATATACAGATATTTCAAAGATTGCTGGGGCTTTATGTTTCACAGAAATCGAAGTCTGCCAGATGAACCAGTTTGGAGGGCCCCAGGGAAGAATGCTTTTGTGGTCCATTTATGTGATGCAATCCGCTAGAGAGAAGACAGTTACAGAATGGAGGTTCTTCCCTCACAAACTAACTTTGACTGGTACAGCGCACTTTAACCGACAGCCAGGTTTAATTTTAGCTCATCATCAAGTTACTCACAGAATTAACGTTGATTGGCGACAGCTGATACGAGCTGCGGCTGGGGATGTTTGTTATTTTAACCTGAGAAAGTGACGGTCAGCACCGGCTAAAATGAGAAGCTACGACCTGAGTGTTTTCTATATCGCTCTTTGCTAATGAAAAATAGTGTCTAAGCTTAGTGAATCTATGTATTTTCAGTGTCAATCCTGGTGCAACCAAATTATTTTTCACATTTCACACACTCCAATTGTCATTCTCATATGCAGTGAAATGTTTGTACTGTAACGCTGTTGTAAAGGAGAGCAGTGTGCAACCGTTCAGTAAAGAAAGGATGCCCAGGTTATGCCCAGTTCCACCCTGATAACATTACCTAGCATCAGCTCAGGACATCTTTTCTCCAGGTACTCAAAATTAAAAGTGTCCTTTCAGCTGTCCCAGATTGGAAGGAAGGAAATTGTATTATTCTACATAATGAATATAATTGAATAACGTTGTTTGAGTAACTTGCATCACTTCATTGACTCACTCTGGTTCATTCAACTAGAAAATAAAGAGGGTCTGAGAAGTGCATGTCAAAACAGCAGGTGTTGTATAATGCCCACACCGGTGCCGTCACGCATCACTTCACACCACAGTCCTATATCCTATGCTACCTGCTGCTATAACTTTGTACCAGCATTGGGCAGAAATAGCAAAGGGTTATTTGTCATCAGTGCAGATGTGATGCTTCCTATCCGTGCTGGGAACGGCGATAGACATATGTCAAATGATGGTTATAGTTGGAACATAGATTAGCCTAGCATATCTAAAGACAGGAAAGCTGACCGAGGTTCTGACGGAGGCTTGCTCAACTATTATTGGACCACAGAGCAAAAAGGGGTGGGACTTGGGAAGTCTCTTCTGTCCCAGATGCTGTATCTTTGTGTCTCAGATTCTATTGTTTTTGTCCTCAGGACAACTGGACATCCTTTATTTTCCAGTGCTTAATTTGGAGTCAGGTAGTGTGCAGTCAAAGCTTTGTCACTGCAAACAGCTGCCTGCTGCTGGAAGCAAGGCTGATGAGAGCTGAACTGTGGGCTGGAAAACACTAAACAGTGAGCTAGAAGAGGATGAAAGGCTCTAGCTGCAGAGTTGATGATAATTCTCAGTGGGTTCATCTCTGTGAGTAACACCTTCACATTACGCAGAGTCATTTTATCCATCATTAATGTAAAAAATATAAATGATTGCAGCTTAAAGTGATTTGCAGTGGAGGTCTTTGCCGCCCACTTAATTTAATGCTGAATGTTTACTGATGCCCCACGCAGTGAATGACAGATGTGCTGTTGCTCAGCCATGCAAATGGTGCACTTCCACTCTCGTGCAGCGGGAGAAAAGAAAGTGTTTCTCAGAGATGATGCTGCTCTCTGTTTCACTTCTTATATGGTACCTCAGATACTGGTGCAGGGGCGTACAGGATGTTGAGTGGTGGCGAGGCATCAAAATCAAAGAGGAGAACTCAAAGTGTGAGCAGTTGAGGTCATTATGCAGAGACAGTGAGTGGGTGGGCTCTGAGAATATGTTGCATGAGATACATTTGCTTTTTGAGGCTGATACTGATATTTCAGCACACATTACAAGCAAATAATATAGCATCCATTTTTGGAAAAGAGGCAGATTACAGATTTACTGTAAGGCAGGAACACATGCTAGGCTAATTATATCTGCTGCTTCCACTCTACTTCTGATCAAGCTAGATGAAAAGGGAAGTTTTTGTAAACGCATACATCAACCAGTTGGACGAGAAAGACTGCGGCTGTGCACAGAGACTCAACAAAAGACTCTGATCAGTCCAAGAGTGTGTGGTTGTGTAGCTGTCAGGCAGCCAACCTCCCACAAGACCTGGAATGAGGCAGGGCCCTTCAGGAAATCAAATAGAGGATTTATATTCCTGTCTTTGAAATCAAATTCAATGACAGGAATCAAATTCTCGTTTTAGGGTCATTGGATACTTGTGGCATTCCATCTGAATAACTTTCTCAGGCCTCACACTCACTTGTCGGACTTGTGATTTACTAGATTAATTTTCCTTCATTACCGTAACCATAAATTGTCACAAAGATATTGGAATTCAAAGAGTTTCCTTAGACTTAACCTGGTTTAGTTCACTGCTGCCATGATCTATAGTTAATAGTAGTAGTAGCAGTAGAAGAAGTAATAATAGTTTAATCTTTCACTTGTATACGTGAATAGTTGATAGAATTAAGTAATACTGTGTACCAGGTGACAGATGCCATTGCTGTCATTACACGGTTTGGCCACTTTGCCAGATTGGCTTCAAATCCTAGTGCTAAATCCTGATTGGCGCACAGAGATCACCTTTTTCCCATTTAGTCTTGAAAGAAAAACGGTATAAAACAGTTAACAACTTAACTCATTTAAGACGTCATCGCTCATAGAATACAATTCATTATTTTTACTTTCAAATCCATCACAATTCATCTTTGGTTAAAGGTTTTGTAGTTTAGCTAACTCACAATATTAACAGTATTTAGTTAAAGCGATAATGTCTAAAAATGAGAAGCCTGCTAACAGCATTGATAAAACACAGGGGGTCACAGTTAACACACTGTGGATTAAGCCCTGCATTGTGTATGTAATAGGAAGACATTTGTTGTAATAAATTAATTAAACGCAAATTAATTTTGAAATATGCCCCATGTAAGGACAATATATACAAAAATAATGATAAAGGCCTTAACTAGATTCTAACTGATGGTTGTACAACTTCATTCATCTGCTAATAACTACTGTTGGTAGCAAAATATTTTTGTTTTGAAGGAGATAACAAAAAGAAACCCAAGAAGATGACATAAGAGTCACTTTTCAGCCATGTCTGATTTGTACGCATGCCTCATTTCCTGTCAGTTCTTCTGCATGCTTGTACTTTTTGGGCAGGAATGTTGGATGCCACCGCCTTCAGTGGAAGCTGGTAGAGAGGCATTCAGAGGACTTGGAAATGTTGAATTGCTACCTGAAAATGCCAAAAAGTGTAACATAATGTGCATTCACTGTGTTCACAAAGTAGTTTTGTGATCTGATGAAGTCTGAATATTAAGCAAACCTCCAGTGAACTTGCTGTGAATTCGATGTGGAGCAGATTCCTGCTCCTCCTAAGCTGTTGCCAAACAGCTTAGGAGTCACCCGCGGTCTTGGCTTGTAAGTGAAAAAATGAAAACAAGAAAAGCAGACGTAGAGCGGGAAAGCAATCATGCATGCAGATGTGTGTGTATGTGTGTGTGTAAGAATGTGTGTAGGTACTTGTATACACTGTAGCAAATAGGAACTGCTATGTTGTTTGTGTTGCGACCTTTACAACAGTTTGCAAGTACACTGTATAAGACCAGTATTGTCCTCTAATAAACTCTGATATCAGATCACTGATTCTGGTTTGAGCTAGATTGATCAGTACTAAACTCATTGCTTAAAGTAAGACCTTTATCTGAAGTGCATTCTAATTCAGCAACCAGCATGTGTTTGTGACTATATACTATATTTGACAACTTTCCTTTGGTATGGTTTAATAGTCCAACTGTTGTGTTCCAGGTTTGGGATGGTTTATGGTGATAAATAATGTTAACGCTGTACTGTAGTTGGAGGCCATCACAGTCAACTGGTAAACTTGTGAATGTATTGTGAAGCGTGTTCAGTCAGGTCGAGATCGGTTGACTGTGGAGGTGTATGGGTGGCACCTCGTTACCGTGGCTCCAAATGATGTCACCAGCACAAAATGGAAGCGCTATTTTTGGCTTCATTTTTGTCCAGTGGGAGGAAGATGCTTTGTCATCTTTATATAGTCTATAGTTACTCCACCAATTTAAGCTAGATTTAGGCCGCTCATGTATATTCATAGATCTTCATGGAAATCAAAAACTGCATCTATATGGCACCAAAGAGTGAAATCTTGAACCCTGAAGGAGGCCATGTGAACCTATCATAATGTAAGCCTTATAACAGAAGTAGAACAAACGTACATAAGGATGAAAATCTGTTAATACAAGTTTATACAAATTAGAGAAATGGTTTCATTAATTAAAATTCAGCTTGTGCCTCCAAATTAAAATTTCAGCTCTCAGCACACCAGTTTCCCTCATATGAGAACATTTACTTCCTGTTCAAAGACGGCACAGCTAAAACATGAATTATTTTAGGTTGGGTTAACTGGTGGCATAAATATTCTTTAGGTGGGATTAAATTTAAAGCTGCACACAGCAACACAGTCTGAAAGAGGTCAGTAAGCAGAAATAGTCATATTTATAGTCTACTGTCACTCCCTGTGACAGAAAAAGATGAGAAGATGAGGCATCTAGATCATGAATTCTATTTTAATTTGAACATTGGAGTGTCGGCCCTTCAAAAACCCATATTTAATCTACACGTTACCACTGCCACTACCAGTAAAACCAGACAATAAAACACTCCATTCATTCAGTCCATGTATAAAACCAAACTACTAAGTACAGGATCCCACTGCCAAAAACAGATCCTGTGAAGAAGCTCTTTTACAGCAGGAGTGGGTGTGGTGCCGCCTAACTGCCAGTCACAGCCTCGCCATAAATACAACACGGACTCTTTTAGTTTTTCCCAAGATAGACTGCGCAGGAACAGAACGTCTCTGATCTGCTGTGTGTTGACTAGGATATCAGAGTGCTCACTTGTATTCTTCAAGGCCCATATTATTGGCAGTTTGGTGTTTATATGTGTGAGCAAGAGTTGCAGATGGACCCAGGCTGGTTTGGGGACGGTTAAGGGTTTCTTTCCCTGAGGGCAAATTCAACAAATAAACAGTGCCTTTGGAGGAAAACTGCAACTTCCTGTTTCATGTACCTTCCTGTAGAGAATTGACCAGATGTAGACAGTGTGATGTTGCCTCCAGATATTTCCAGCTGCCACAACTGAGTGCGATGGTAGAAAAGGTTCCAGTTATGTTACATGTCAACAATGAATCGCACTGTAAACCGAGTCAGAGACGACTGGGGGAGCCATGCAGCGAGCTACAGCCAGTGAGAGCAGACGGGGAGCCTCTCCCTCCAGCACCAGACAAGAAGCAGAGAACCGTTGTTTTGTTTTTGTTTGGTAACAGCTGTAAAAAACTCTTTGGATACAGACACACACATAATGGATGGTAAATTAACAGCATTGTGAGTCTGTGTTCAATTTGCTGTGCATCTGATACACCAACCAGCACTTTTTTAGTGAGAAATCTTAAGTATTTAAACTGTCTGTCTGCCTCTGTCTTGCCCACGGTCTCCTCCCACTGAAAGAGCGCAGCTACAGCGGAGGCTGACAAGATATTGATTCCGTTTCTAACGGCAGTATGCTGTAAATGGTTGTTCTTTGTCTGTGTTTTTAAACTACTTTTCTAATTAAACTTGTTATTAATGGTGTATTAATGACTCATGATAAAAGTAGTTTGGAGACCAGACAGACTGGTTGTGAAAGATTTTGTAGTGTGTGACCCCCTGATCAGTCATCACCCTAACCCTAACACACACCAACTTCAGGTCTGCTGATTACAAGACCTAAAGTCTTGTAGTGTGTCCAAGGCTTTAGGTGCAAGTCCTTCAAATCTGGAAGATCCTGGGCTTCTTGGTAGAATCTGAAATGTATTTACAGCTGGCAAATTCCACATCTGTCATAACTAGACAAAAACAAGACAAGACTCTGGCAATGAGCCCACTCACAACACTGCTTTCTAGTGTCCTCCTCCAGTTCCTGCCTGCATTGTTTTGTTCAATGGTGCGCACCCCTGAGTTACTGTTATTTGTCCTCTTGGCCAGTCTCCAGCATGTGGTATTTCCTATCTTTTATCAGGATGTGTGTGTGTGTGTGTGTGTGTGTGTGTGTGTGTGTGGTGCAGAGAGAAGGTAAATGGTCTTTAGCTTGGTGTTTATTACAAAATTTCAACAATCCACAATGCTGGAGCCAGCTGCTAAGAGTTAAGCCTCAGAGCTCGGATCCTGTCCAGGATACAGAGCTGTTACGACACGTGTGCATGTATTTTGAAGCCTTTGAGAACTTGGCAGCTGAAGAGAAGATGGTCAGACAAATAGACAGGTCCACAAATGTATTTGTGTGTGCAACTTGTTTCCAGGAGTTTGATGAAAAGGTTTATTTCAATCTTCTCAGTCTCAGTTCAATCTCAGTCTGTGTGTTCAAGGTCCAGTGTGTAACATTTAGGAGGACCTATTGTCAGAATATAATAGAAGCGTAATATAAAAGAATATAATATTCGTAGGTTTAGCTTTTCATTTGTGTATAATTGCCTGGAAATAAGAATCATTGTGTTTCCGTTGCCTTAGAAAGAGCTGTTTTTATCTACATAGGGAGCTTTTCTGGGGGAGTCTGCAATGTTGAACCACCACCACCGCTTTCTACAGGAGCCCAGAATGGACAAACCAAACCCTGGCTCTACATTGGTTGTGTGTGGCTGTGGCTCAGAGGCAGAGCGGGTCATCCTCTAATCAGAAAGTTGTGTCCGATCCCCCGGCTCCTCCTGCCACGCTGTCGAATATACTCCTTGACAAGTATACTGAAGCCCCAAATTACTCCCTTGATTGCTGTGGCATCGGCTGTGGACATGTGTGTGCCATGTAGTGTAAAAGAGCGCTTTAGTGGCTCAGAAGACAGAAAGGGCGCCATACACAGTACAGGTCCATTTTACCATGGCCCTTTCACATTTTTTGTGAGTTTCGCTTCCACCATAATTTCTCCTATACGCTTGGTAGATTCAAGGGGCATAGCATAAAGTCTCGAAGTAGAGAGAAACAGCTGAAAAAAATTGAAGAAAATTCAAAAATACACCTACCTTCCTATAGAGCTCTGATTGGTTGTTTTCGTTCAGGCCCGGTGGATTCTAGCAATTGCCATTAGGATCACTAGGAGGACCCAGAGACAGATTTCTACCGTCAGGATATAGTGAAAGCAACATGACAAAAAGTTGTTTCTATGAATGTTACCTACTACATCTTATGTGAAATCCCCTTTTTCTAAATGAGCTCCGCCCACTTTCTTTTTATTTTTAAAGTATTTTTGGGGCTTTTATTGCCTTTATTTGATAGGACAGCTGAAGACAGAGAGGAAAGGGGGGCAGAGAGAGGGGATGACATGCAGGAAAGGACCGCAGGTCAGATTCAAACCCTGGGCCTCTGCAGCAAGGACTCGGTACATGGGACATCAGCTCTACCATCTGAGCTAAACGAGTCTAGTACATAGCATATAGGTTCTAACCAAGGCTTGCTTAACTGTTATTGGAGCACAGAGCGAAAAGGGGCGGGACTTAGGAACACACATTACGCACATATCAGTACATGCACACACTTACATACAGTACTAAGTCTTACTGGAGGATTCCACCCTATTGTTTGTTTGGTAATCCAGTGTACAATGCCATCTAACACAAAGCAAGAACTAGCTGAATGATGCATTCATTTAAACACATACACACACATTCTGCCACAGGTGTTAAAATCTCTCACATACAGATATCGAGCATAACTGCACCATTGCATCAGTACTTTATCAGATAGATCCTGCTAGATTAATGCCTCAGACACA
>NW_023339984.1:848993-863423 GCF_004916995.1 Morone saxatilis | reverse complement strand
GCTGAAGACAGACAAGAAAGGGGTCAGAGAGAGAGGGGATGACACGCAGCAAAGGGCTGCAGGTCAGATTCGAACCCTGGGCTGCTGCAGCAAGGGCACCCCAGCTCCACTTTAAATAGTCAGAACAACAAAAAGAAAAGAAATATAGAAATCTCTCATGTGAAATAACCATGAGAGATGGTTAGAGAGATATGTGTGTGCTAGCTTTGGCAGAAATCTGAGTGTTCATGTAGGACCCCTTTACTTCTGAATGAGGGCCTTTGAACTGAGTATATCGAGTATTTTGAATTCTCTGTGGCTGCAACCCCGCAAGCTACAGCTTTAACAGTAATGTGTCCATACATCATTGTCTGAGTGTTGGAGTTGAATGGGGTCCATCTGGCTTTCAAAAGGGAAACTTGTTTATTTGCTAATGATGTTGGGACTTTGATGCTTCTCATTGACTGATGGAGGCTCTTTTTGCCCTCATAAGAAGAAGGGAGGCAGGAGGCCCGCAGTGGGAATGAGCTTTTAGCATGTGTTTCTGCTTTTCTCAGCCCTTTCTGTCCACGTTTCAGCAACAGCCTCACAAAGGGAGGGTTGGAATGTTTTAATTGTTTATCATCAGGTAGTGTTTAGTGCAGAGCGTTTAGGATGGCTGTTAAAGCTCCAGACACTTTCTGTTAATGTCGGCACAGGCAGGAAGTTCCCAGTGTTAAGAACTCAATGATACTGTTTAAAATAGCTTACAGTTGGCACACATAATAAACCTTGAAATGTCCTCAAAAATGTAACGCTCAACCCACTACAGCAGTATGAACCAAAAGTAAACAGATTTTGCAGTGATTTGCAAAATAAATTGCATTAAACATCATGATGGCAATTTGTAAAAAGTCTGAAATGATACTTTGCCACAGCTATCTCCAAGACAACATGCAAAAAATGCCTGTTCTCTGAATGGAGTTTGTATTGATTGGAGTTATTTGAACTTATTTCATTGTTAGGTTCAACTGAGAGCTGGGATCAAGTAACAGACAAATATTTTCAGCACTTCCTCACTTACTGTTCTCCAAGCAATCTCCTTTTATGTCCGGTCTCTGTATAAATGTGCCCACAGCTACAATAACAACAGTGCAACTGCAAACAGGTTGAGAACCCAAGTGAAGATAAATCTACTTTTTAGTCCCAGAAGTTTAAAAAAAAAGAAGGTGTACTCACAAAAGTATGTACACCAAAAAAATTTATATATATAGTATAAAGCCAGGTGTACCATCTGTCCTGCGCACCTTTACTTTATACATCCTGATGAACGTGAAATTGTCCGCATGTGAACAAGCCACTGACCCCGCCTTGCCTTCTCCCATAAATTATTATGTATGTATGTATGTATATGCACCCGCTGTCATCTTCTGTCATTATTACGATGGCCACAACTTCTGCAAAATAAGCAAAACATGGAGATCACTGAAGTGGAGACTTTGGTGGTTGGTGTAAATCCATGGAGTGGCAGAGAGTAACAGTCAATGCAGCCGGTTCAGAGAACTGTAAAATGGCCTTACAAAGAAAAATGGTCTAACATCAAAGTGGATGTCAGAAGTTGAGTGACTGCACATCGGCAGAGTGCTGCTACAGGTGTGAGCTCAGGAAAGCTAGAACTGACCTGTGTGGTACTCCCAACTGCTGCACTCGGCTCTGGTGGGCCCGGGTCAAGTTCATCGATCCACAGCACCTGTGGCAGAGGCACGCCACGTTTGTGAGTGAGTGCATTTGTCTACCTGGCACTGCGTTTTGTTCCCGGTGAGATGGATCTGTACGCCTCGCCTCATGGATATCTGTGCGCCTCAGCAGCTGTACAGTCTCAAGACGTTAACATCTCCATGTCCCGTTTACAGAGGAAATTGTTGTTTTCCCTGGCGATCTTGATGTTGTGCAGTGTGTTAGGCATTTCTTCCGGTCGAAATTAGCTGGGAGGCCCATATTTAGGATGCATATTTAGGACAAGGTATGGATGGTGAACAAAATAGCTTTTTCCCGTTTGTTAAATGTTATCCACATACAGACATCAAACTGTCATGGTTTATCAGTGAAAATAAACGTGGTTTTTCATGGACACATCACAGTAACTGGAGTGAAAACTCAGTTCTTTGATGTTTAAAATCTGCACATTTTAACATAACGTATATTTTTATACATCCCACCATGTGCGTGAAAACCAGCGTACACAACCTTTTTTTCGCGTACGCACCATTTCTATGGTGTTTATTCCTCCATGCATATGTCTGCTCCTCTGGTTCTGCCGCCGGCTCTCTACCCAGAGCTCCCCTGGGCTAGCAGCAGCTCTGTCCCTCTACTTCTTCGCCCTCATGTTGGACTGAGAGCAGAGTGGACACTACAGTGGCTCACAATCGCCTCTAGAGCTACAGTTGACGGTACAAGACAGTCCGGGCCACAGTTGTAGTAGTTGCTAGCTTGTTAGCATGCTCATTGCAGTAAACATCTCTGTAGACGTCTTTGACATTACATCATAGCTGCTTACTCTTTATGTTCTGTTGATAATGTTTTCAATGTTTTAATATTCATATACTGTAATTCTGGCCATATTGTACACACTGCTCCTTTAAATCTGTAAAAACGTGGAACATGTAAAAATGTAATTGGACATATTGTGGTTTTACGTAAGGTTACATAGTTTTCTTTTTAGTCTTGCCATGTCAATGAAGTTGTAAAACAAGCAGTAAAAAGCCTACCTGTTCCATACTGTATTTACCTGTTGTCTTAAATAATTGTAATGATGGTGAATGAAACAAAGTGGCTCACCTGGTTGAATTCCAGCTAAACAGTACACTAAAAAATGTTTGTGAGGCAATCTGAGGAGAGAAACAATCAACGCAGTAACAGAATCTAGCTTCACATGCACATATTTGCTAAGCTACACTAATTAAGCAAAGAGCAGTGTACCAAATATTCAGGTTGCAACTTTTTTAAGTTGGCACTAAGACTGGGTCATCCATCCATCCATCAGCAGTCACTAATTCATGTTAATCCTGTGAGTAACTTAATGACAGGCTGCTGTTAAAGTGCTCTCTGCCAACTGGGGTCTGTTTATTTATCCAAAGATTGTTCTTGAGGGAAGAGGCTCCACTCTGTAACACTGCTGTACAATCATTAGTGTCTCTATAGTTCTAATAACTACAACATACTTCAGGCTGCGTTCACACTGCAGGCACAAGGGGCCCAAATCAAATTAAAAAAAATTTTGTGAACAGCACAAATTACACAGAATGTGATCTTTCCCATTCTGATTTGACCACTTTTATATGTGGTTTAAAGCAGACACAGGTCGGATTTTCTAAAGTGTGAATCAGAATTCTTGTGACTTTTACATCTCTGTAGAATTGTCATGCACCTGGAATCAGATCTGAGCAATACATCAGAATTGTAAAAAATAAGTTGTGTCAGATTTAGTAGCTACAGCTGTTATTCAGAATCAACATTTAGGTAAATATAAAAATTGGAGCAAACTCGCTATCAGCAGACACTCTTTTGTTTGTTTGCACCTTTGAGTGCAGAGATAATGCATGTGGTCTCACTGGAAACTCCCAATGAGTTGCTTGTGACACTAAATCAAACACTTCCTTTTTCCTGCGCTGGCCACTGGCTAGAGGTTTCTGTGCAGGCTGTTATTCTGATAGAAAAGGGAGGAAGTGTGAATTGAAATGAAATGGATTTCTGCAGGTAATCAAGCTGCTTTCATTTTATCACGTTGTCACATCTTCAGTATATTATCTTCACACTGTGATATCCATCCCCATACTTTGAACACTATTGCTAATGTCATTCATTAAATACACATTTATCTGTAAAACTGAAGAGGTACTGTATAGAAATTACAAAGAAAAACCTTTTTTTGGCAGCTATTGGTTACTGGAAATTTAAATTCTGAATAACTGATATTGGAAATTCCACATTGGTTTAATAGATAATCAATACGTCACATCACAATGAGATTAGGCGTCTTTCTGTTCTGTGTCATTTCAACCACAATGTAATGTTAAGTTATTGTCATGGCAGTGATTCTGTACCAAACCATAGTAGTGGCATGTAGGATTGTATGACACTTTATCCACTGCACACGCAAGCTGCTTTCTCCAGTAAGCTGATCTCATATAAACAACAACCATGGTTTTCTCAGCTAGATTTTTCCAATTGTGGACATTTGTTACATATCAGCCCCCACCCTCTCCTGGCTGTCTCCATTTGTTTAAGAAAATAAAGATGTACTAGAGCGTCACATTTTGTGATATTGGATCGATCAAAAATATCAAAATATCAAACTCAAAAACACTATTGATATTTGTCTTTTAACCTCCAAGTGCTAGAGAGTCTGTTGCATTATATGTTTGTTTTTTTTACGAGGCTGACTCTCATTAGTCTGTTTAAATAAGTTGTTGCATAGAGGAAGGAAGCAGCACACAAGCCATGATTCCAGAATAAAATCAGTGTTTTGGGAAAATGCAGTATTATAGAAACCAGTGTGTTTGATTTCCACTGTAACCTGAGTTCTCAGAGTAACTTGGTGTCTTGTTTGCATGTAAACATACTGACTGTTCAGGGCCTGCATTTAGCAAACTGCTTTAAGTTATCTTAAAGTGAACTTCACTTTGACTCCTACTTGCTAACTTGAGAGACTTGACTTAAAAATGCTCTTAAATTGAATTGAGCTCTAGTGTTGAATTACAACCATGGTATACATTTTGGTCATGGCATGTCCTGCCTCCTGCATCCCTCATCAGAACCATACAGAGTATTTCCATGTGTGAAAGAGCAACTCCAGAAAATTAAATTACTTTAATTTCATTAAAATTAATTAAATATATACATTTTTGTTCATCAAAAATATTTACTGTACGCAGACCGATCATGCTTACTGTCGTTACGTAGGACATTGTAGTTTTAATCTATTATTCATTCATACATACTTCATAGGCTTCTTAGGACAAATTCAGTGTTGTCTTCTCATTGTTCTGTTCTCTATGGTTTAACTTTTCTAATGCCGGACGAGGCTGTTTATCAGAGAGTGAAGGCTCTGTGAATAAAGCTTATGATCAGGTCTTCAAAGTTTAGATCTTAAAAATAATCTTAAGAAATAAAAATAATAATTTCATTTAGTTTTCTTTGTAGAAATAAACAAAATGCTGATATGGGCCTATTGTGTATATTGTTAGTGTAAGTTTTCTTACACCCCTTAAAAAACACAACATAAACATATCCTTGACAAAAATGCAAATGCATGTTTTTTTTAATCAGTATGAAAAAACAAAAATCCTGGCGTCTGATTGACTGTTCCTGCTTACAGCATAGAGGTGACTAATCATGATTGCTTGAGAGTTGCTCTCAAATGTTACTCCTACACTTTGCTGTAAGTAGGAGTAAGCTGTTTGATAAATGTATCTTCTTCATACACAGCAAAGAAACTTTTTACACCTAATGTGATTGTTAGAAGTTTGATAAATCTGTGTGATGAAAGGAAAATGAGAGTTGGGACAGTGTGGCAGTGTAACATAGCCAGAGAAAGATCACATTAGACCTGTGATCCGCAGTGAAAACAGGTTTCTCGGCTCTCTTAACATCTGCTGCGTTTCACTCTACTTATTATTCTAAGGAGTAATCAGTGTGCAGGCTTTCCAAACAGACCTGATTGTTTGAAGGAACGTTTCCTCTACTGCCGAGCTGAATTGGCTCCAGGCCTTTTGCAACAGCGCTGATGATGAAATGCCTGTTCCAGTGAAACTGTTACACCAAAAGGAAAATGTCAAAAGGCCACAGTGAATCATAATCCTGATGAGCCAAAAACCTCCATGAGGCCTATGGCTGCTTTTACATCACTCAGTTGGCAAAGGCACGGAGATCTCCTCCGGTGCTGACATTCGCTATACAGCGAGTGACTCCAGATATGCTTTAATCTCCATACAGTTCAAATCCACAGTATGGGCAAATACGGCTTCAGAACTGCGAACAGGCCTCTAACACTTCTGTTTAAAACTATGCAAAATAGCTGTATCAGTCTTTGTTGTCTCTTTGCTTTGCAGACTTGTTTGTAGAGGGTTGGTAAATAATTGATTCACTGTTGTTTGGTCCCATGGCAGTTTTTCCAGTGTATCCATTATCTCTCTATCATAGCGCTGACAATGAGTGCGTATGTTGGTTAGCTGTCATGCAGGGCGTAAACCCAAAGTGCTGCCTTACAGCTGATTTCTGTTCTGGTGGAGGACTCTATATCTGTATCAGATGTTTGACTTGCTAGCACTTCCTGCTGCCATCTTTAAGGCAGCCCCAGGTTGTGGCGGGTTGCTGCCTAACATCTTAGACCCAACGGCATTGTACATTCATAAAATATTAATAACTAGTACTAGTAGTTGTGTGCATCTCTCCCTTCTAAGAGGATCTGATATATACCTTGATACATGGCCTACTATACAATTCAGAGACAATTCATTTTAATATGGAACAATTTCCGTACATAATTCAGCTTTAGCCTAGTTGGCTAGCTAGCTGAGCAGGTGAAGCAAAACAAAATCTTTGTTTTTTTTTGTGTGTTTTCAGTTGACATTCTAGGGAATGTAGTAAATCACTAACTGCTGACAGGCTCAGCCACCGTGCCATTTAATCTAAATAACAGAGAGATGGATTCTTCCAGTTAAGCAGTAGCGATTGAATGGCTGCCAAGCGCAGACCAGGCTTTGTGTAACTTCTTGGAAAAGGCCCTCAATGACGCTTGCTTTGTAACGATGAGTCATGTTTGGAGCATGAAGGAAACAGGAAGATTTGATCTTGGATATCAAGGGCTGACAAAATGGCGGGAGGGTCAGGTGATCAGAGTATTCATTCCTGTGTAAAAAAAACAAACTGTAATACACCTGACATGTTGGAAATGGTTGGTGAGAGCTTGGTGACATAAAATGCTGCCAGCAGACGGCGAGCTGGCCTTCTTGCTGTTGGACCAGCCAGTAATATTAGCTGGCTTGTTGCTGCACTTGTGTTTTGCTGTGTGTCGACTCGCTTGTTTTTGATGATATGCACTCTGAAACTTTAAATGACTCCAGTTGCAGTCACACCTAATCCTCTTATCCAACGGTTTCCTTGTCAGCTCATTTCTGCTCACCCTGCCTTATAAAACCTTTGAGTGCAGTCCAGTGACACTTTATTCTCTCTCCAGATTGAACTTGTTTAAATTTTGCCTCATGGCTTTGTGTAGTAAAGAGTGACAGCTCATCAAAACTGACCTGTGAATCACTTCCCTGTCGGGCCACATGACTTTGTGTTTAACACTTTTGGTGTGTTTATAATAAGGCAGTGTTGTCACCCACTTTATGCAGAGGTTGGGCGGCTGTGTGGAGGTTAGAAACAGCCAGGGTTTCTCCCTCTAGCTTTTTTTTCATTTGTTACACAGCTGTTTATGTCAGTTCTCATGTGGGTTTAAGGTTGTCTTCCAGAAGAGGCTGTCGGCTGTGTGTGCCGTGGTAGCTCACCTGGTAAAGCCCAAGGCTGAGTCCCTACTGCAGCAGCCTGGGTTCAATTTCAGCCTGCAGACCTTGGCTGTATGTCGTCCCCTCTGTCTCTCCCCACTTCATGTCTCTGTTGTGCAGTCCTGTCCACAACAGGCATAAAAGCTTGAGTTTGTCCGACAAATAAGTGTAAGTTAACATAATTAACAGAACAGAAAATTAAAACAGGAGCAGAACACAAAGTAGGAAGGATTCTGACTAAAAATAGAAATAGAAGCCTGTTTCTAATAAAGGTCTGGTTCTCACTGCAGCTGGGATAGGTAGCTAGGTAGTTTAAATTTATAAGGAGTACGGTCTAGACCTGCTTTATTTAAGTGTCCTGAGAGAAATTTCATCATGAATTGGCCCTATACAAATATAATTGAATTGAATGGATAGATAGATGGATGATAAACTGGTGAATAGCCCGCTTTACCTGGCAGTGTTGCAGCTTTTGTTCCCACTGGGGCCATTAGTAAAGATTGTATTATTTTATTTTATAAGTGAGAGTAAATTGCTAGAGAACATTGCATGTGAACTGCCAGAGAATGTGTCCATGTGGAAGTGGAGCTTTAGACTACAATCACTGGCACCATATAATTCCAGGTTGTGGATCTCAACTGTTAGCCTTTGCTAAAATCAAGTCGATCGGGCTTTAATGGATTTGTGCAGAGACGGCTGGTGTCTGAGGACCTCTTACCTACTTATTACTGAGCAGGCAGACCATTTCCACAAAACTTGTTGGCCAATTAACGCATGCAGTGCAAAAATAACACTCAAAACGGCTGAGCGAGAATCGAGCGGCTGAGTAATCATGAAAGCTACCAACACTAAGTTGTGCTGGAGCAGGAGAAATATCCTCCTGATGCTCGCTATGCACAGCTTTGTTCGATCCTGTGACACAAAAACAGAAGGAGGCATTCCACACACTCACACACACGCACTTTTTGGATCAGAATGTCCTTCATATGTACACACACACACACACACCAGAACTGTAGCTCTACTCAACACACAATGGGCTCTTTGAGAGGCTTTGGACTTTGGAATACAATGCTCTAAACATCTGTAATCCCCTCTCCAAATGGACAGAGCGCCAAAAACACATACACTTTGGTCTTTCTATACTTGTGAGGGCCCTTACTGACAACGTATACCCTAGCCCCAATACCACATGTTTAAAACCATACAATCTCTATTAACTATACATTTGATAGTATCGGAAGCTGTAAAAAAAAACAACTACATGATCTATAATCAGATTTTTGTGTGCCTAGGACTTTCAAACAGTCTTTTGTGAATAGTGAGGACCTGCCAATATGTCCTCACAATGTAGAAATGTCCTCATTACAATGGTTGAAATTGGTCCTCACAAAGTAAAAAATAGAAATACAAGTATCCCTCTTAGACACACACACACGAATCAAAACATTTTGCTGTAGTTAGCCATCTATTACAGACTTGTAAGCATGTGTTCAGGCTCTGTTTCAGTTTCTTTTTCCACCCAGATGTCAGGTGAATTTTACACAATCCTTCAAATGTTAGGGGAAAATGCGATGTAATTGTGTTTCCATTAGTTGACACAAATTATTTGGCTTCCTGAAAGTCCAAAAAAAGACAGAGTACAGGAAAAAGTCTTTCAGTCCACTAAGGTTAGCGTGTATTGGAAAGGTTGCTGGAGTCTTTTTGTGTCAACTAAGACTGGATGATTTCATACTGCCATCAAAAGAGAAAAACAAAGACGTGTTAATGTACTTATGTTGTACACTAACACGTGTACAATATAGGTGTTTAGTAAGCTACGATCTACCAGCCAGACTAAACAGTGCTTTCTTTAGAGTTCCTCCCCAGCTGTCCCTCAGTAGATTTACTGTGAACACAATTCAAAGTCAAGTTGCAGCACATATCCAATTTATTTATTAGAAGTCATTCCCAACTTAGACCTGACATCCTCAGTGCTTTAGGATGTGGTGTATTAAGGACAGTTGCAGAATGCTGGAAGATTGATTTCTATTTCTTTAATTTTTTTAAAATCCTGCCAATGTTAAAAAAAGAAATTTCACCAAACCTCTTTGAAAACATTTTGTCCTAGAAACATAAAAAACTCCCTCCAAAACCTTCAACAGTCCACTTTAAAATGTATGAAGTAAATATATTTTGTCTAACTATATAAGGAGAATAACAAGAACAAACACGCAAAAGGGTTAGATTCAAAGCGGTCCATATGAGGCAAGAAAACATGTGAAAAGAGCCATAATGACTTTCCACACTGACACTGCAGCATGTTGACACCTACTTCATTGTTGTCACTCAAAAACTCTTAGGCTTTAGTAATCAAACCACTAAATGATTTAATCACCTATATGTAGCCAACACCTGTTTACGAGGGGCAGAGCTCAAAGGTCTTGGCCAGAAATGTTTATAGTCCATATCTGTTTTGTTGAATAAGTTTTTAAACATTTTTAACTTTTTTAAGCATCAAACAGAAAAAATAAGCAATAATAATTTTTATGGCAGTGGTTTTGTTCATTTCTGCATTAATATTTGATGCTTCATATACATATAGTGTTGAATATGTGTTGCCCTGAGGTTGTGAACACTGCAGTTTGGCCTTTACATGTCAGTTTTCCATATTGTGAATTGATCTGTGCTCGATGTCTCAGGTCTGTGTTTTAAAGCGATGAACAAGGAGTTCTTATACCAAGGTGTGACTTATAATGATCTTGGCTAGTTTGCTAGCCTCATTCAGGCCAGGCTTTGGCTTTTCTGAGCCACCTTTATGAACCTGACCTTTGGTCTCTCTGTAGATGACGTATCGGCAGACAGCAGCGCTGAGTTCCCCGACCGAACCTCTATGATGGAGGTGCGTCTGCAAGCGCAGGAGGATGAGATCACGCTGCTGAAATCCTCACTGGCTGACGCCCTGCGCAGGATCCGCCTCCACGATCAGCTCTTACCATTACTGAAACAGCAGCTGGTTGCAGGTGAGTGCTCTATCTATATCTACATGCTAGATCTGCTCTACAGCATTATGGTACATTGGATGGTACAACAGTGCGCAGTGTTTCCACTGTGGCTATTTTTCCTCTTGGTATAATTAGACATGCAAAGATAGTTGCATGTGCACTATATTAGAAGCTGTATGTTATGTTAATGGACCGGTTTAGGATTTAGTTTCATCTAGTGATGAAGTTGCAGTTGGCAAACCTCCTGAAACCCATCGTCTCAACCTACGTTGACCGCGAAACTCACAAAAACTGCAAAACGCCCTATCTAGATCCATTTGTTAGTTTGTCTGTTCTGAGCTACTGTAGAACTATGGTTGACTCCGCCAGAGAGTGCAAGAATATCCTCTGTAGATAAAATCGGCTCACCTATGAATATTATATTCCATTTCTAACAATAGATCCTAAATGTTACACACTGCACCTTTAAACTTTTGATGTAATAAATGTTCATACATTTTTAAACATTTTCTCATGGATTGTGGTTGTTGAGCTGAGCTGAAAATAGAACTGTTCTAGCATACCAAAAAATCTTAAAGTACAGGTGACATGCAAAAGTCAAATTGTGTGCACAAATTAGTCATTCCTGCTCCTGATAAAAAAATCTGTAATTTATTCTCTTGCATTAGTGTGAAGGTACTGTAGCAGCAGTTCCAGGTTATTGTTGTGGCTAGTGTGAGTCAGTTTAGCCGTGTTTCCACCAACCACTCACAGTATAGTACCGTTGAAACCCTTACCTACACGTACCTAAACCATAGATCTGTTTTGAGTTTCCACCACAGATACTAAATGTAGGCGGGGTTCTTACCAGGGCTAACTCCCTTCACATTTCCAGAAGTTGGGAAACAACAGAGAGACTTTTTTCAGCGTTTCTTAAACCGACACACTGTGGCCTACACTGCTTTTACAGTCAGATTGACAACTTATCCTTTCTCTCTGCTCCACTCCTATTCACAGTCATTTTTCTACTGCTAACAGCAGTGTAAAAGTTGTGTTTGGTGTTAAGGTGCTTATGTACACTGAATGAATGAAATGAAACAGTGTGTGTCCAGCACACACAAACATACAAACTCATTCACACAAACTCACACACAAACTCCTGTTCATTTATTTCCAAAACAGTGTAAATAAAAAAAAATTGAATTGTGGTGGTTGACAGATTTTTATAATCACATGTTTCTGCAATTACCAATCAACCTATGAATTTTAATTTTAAAATTTTGATAAAATCATATAAATGATATGAATGAAAAAATTATATGGTGTTAAGTAATATTTATATGACCTAGTTTTGTTTAAAATATTGTTGTATTGCCATTTCCGGCCCTCCATCATGAGAACAGGCTTCGGGCCTTCATCTGTTGTTTGGCTGTGAACAACAAAGATGATATAAACTGATCATATGAAAATGTTCCACTGAGAATGGACTTTACAGTGAAGTAGGAGACATCTTGTGTACAGCAGGAAAACTTTAGAAACAAACAAGATTTGCATAGTCAAGAGATTCTGGAAGTTTTAATGAGGTAGAAGGGGTAGTGGACTAGGAGGGGGTCTAAAAATGTATCTACTGTTCGGGAAAAAGTGACTGCAGCACATACAGAGTTTGCCAGTATCACTAAGAAATAACTAATAATCAACTGTAATCCCACCCAGTGAACCCGGCTGCTGCACGAGTGCTGAACCAAGTGTGCTGCTCAGACAGTTGTACCGGCGCCAGAAAACTGTCCTCCAGCTCTGCCAGCGACGGGATCCGTCACCCTGCTACCAGGTACTGGACCTACACGCCAAGGGCTTCAGAGGACAGGAGTGGTGATGAGGGGCCAGCATTGTTGTGTTTCACTGGATGTATAGACATATTGCTTGCTACATCAGACGCATGCTAGTCTGTTCAGAAGCCTGAATGTTCATATGATGTCTGTGTAATTTGCCTGTGTTGACCTTTGAACTATCTCTAGCCAACTGTCAGACAG
Organism: Morone saxatilis; assembly: GCF_004916995.1. Classification (NCBI taxonomy): domain Eukaryota; kingdom Metazoa; phylum Chordata; class Actinopteri; family Moronidae; genus Morone; species Morone saxatilis. Next base: position 850,925 of record NW_023339984.1, on the reverse strand, counting down.
CATCGTGACCAATACCAATGGCCACATAGGAAGTCCTGTTTCCATGAAGCCAAGACCCGGACCAGCAACACTGGACAGGTCAACCCAGACAGAGCCCACCCTTCCTGGGCAGGACACTGGGCAGGACAGGGCTCCTCCTCCTAGGCGTGTCAAGAGCCTACAACTGGAGGACGCCCTCCCCCAAGGGGAGTCCAAGGTTGAGGGGACACGGGCCAAGCTCCACCGCATCCCAGGCTTGGAAGAGGAGGATGAGGAGCAGGAAGAGGATGAAGAAGGAGGAGGGGAGCAGGAAAAGGAGCTGAGCTGGATGTCGTCAGTGGAGGAGCCCATTCAACCCACCACCATCAGAGGCCTCCAGAGGGAGGACTTCCAGGACAGAAGCTGCTCTCCGGAGGAGCCGGCCTCTGTTAGAACCTCAGACCAGAACCTCAGCTCCCGTGCCGGACCCCTGTCCCCCATCCAGGAAGGAGAGAAGAAACCTCTGTGCGTCCCCTTCACCGCCGTCTCTATAATCACCTTCTTTCTTGCGACTGATTGCATGGCTTTAATGGACAAATCAAAAATTTTTTATTTTGACTTGTGTGACTGCAAACCCCAGCTGTGCTCTCCTTATTCGACAGTCAGCTTCAGGTGTCCAGGGTGTGATTATTTTGTGTTAGAGCAGGAAACCAGAGGGGGGATGACATGTTCTGTCATCATGTTCACTGCAGCCTCCATGTGCTTTCTCCCCCGTTATTTGAGCAGGGGGCGAGGGGAAACATAAAGCTGCAGCTGAACATAATGGTGGCAGTCGTCCACACTGAGTGACATATCCAAGATCAGCTACACAGGGATTTGCGCCCAGTGGAAAATGTGATGTGAGGGCAATTGAACACAGCATAATGCACAAAAAGGACTGCAGGGTTAGTGTTTCATTATGTATACACTACAGAGTGAACGAGAAAGGTCAGGGAGTTCGCAAGACTATACAGATGTAACCTTTCAAGGACAGAAGAGATTTAGAAATGGTGTCCAAACAGCGTACGTCAGAGTTAATATCCATCAGAAGAACCTACAGAGTGGTCCTCTCTGTTACTGTAGCCACAGAGTATTAAAGCTGATGGTTCTGTAAGACGATGCAGATGTGCAGATTGACACACTGCCATTATCTGCTGTTCAACTGGGTTTTGCAGAAACACACAACTTGCCTTAAATCTTGAGTGTTTTTAATGCAGTTCTACTCTAATCAGTCCATTAACATTCTCTTCCTGAAACAAATCAAGGATCTCTTGCATGCTGTGATTCTCTACTGTCAGCTCAGATGATTGCCTTTCGAATGGTGATTAGAAAGCAGCCGGAGCACCAGTGCTTTTGTTTACTTGTGTATGTGCTTGTGCGTGCATGTGTTCTTTTGTACTACTTCCTTGTTGTGGCTTGTAAGAGATTCATTGGCAATGGGTAACACAAGCTCTAGTCCCTCAACTCAGCTCTGTCACACCCCTCCATGGAAAACTGAGGTACTGGGAGAGCTGTGCCTATGTACTCACCTTCTACATTCAACAATTTCTTTAAAGATTAGTGGTGCAGAAATTTGGGAGAAGGGGGTGGTCGCCAGCTGAGTTTCACTTCCTACATCTCAGGGCATTGACGTAGATAGACACTAAAGCTTTTTTTAGCACTGTAGCACTTCCTCTGGTGATGCTTCCTCAGAGACAATAAGAGCTTAATTATTGTTTACAACATGGTGTGTGAATGTGTGTTCTTGTTCATCTGTCCTTGTTGAATTTAGTTTCAGACCCTCAGAATGAGCACAGATTTTAGAAATTAGGTTATTTTCACCATTTTCCTCTACAAATTGCTAATTTAAGATTAGAAGAAGAAGAAGAAGTAGATATACTTTATTGATCCCCTAGGGGGAAATTGTTTTTTTCACTCTTTTTATACACACACACA
>NW_023339984.1:838937-848893 GCF_004916995.1 Morone saxatilis | reverse complement strand
ATACCATAAAATTTCTGCATCACTTTTTCCTCATAACTCAAACTGTAATTTACTTTATTTAAAGAAGAAGATATAATTTATTGATCCCCTAGGGGGAAATAGTTTTTTACACTCTTTTTTTATAAACACACACACACACACACACAGGCTGAAATTCACACTTCATGCACATGTGGACATGTGCATGCAAAGGGGAGAGATTTGGAGTGAGGGCCAATAAAAGAACTAATCTTAGTTAAAGATCCAGCATATTGCACCCCTCTTAAAGCTGCAGTAGGTAGGTAACTTTTTGTCATATTTGCTGAAGCTTTCATTATATCCTGACAGTAGTACATGAGACAGATAATCTGTGAAAAAATCTGGTTCCTCTGGCTCCTCCTAGTGCTCCTAATGTCATTTGTAAGAATCCACTTCACAAACTGAGATTTCAACTTACTCACAAAGTTAATGCTAATTAGCTAGCTAGCTAAAGCTGAGCAAAATTGACGGCTGGAAATTGCCAGCTAGAAATACGAGGACCAAGAGAACTATTGTCTTAAAAATATGATAAATGATAAATCTGCCACCGTTTCCATTGGATTTTGGATTGTTGCAGAGGTTCTGTGGTGAACAGAGTTTTATGATATTAACACTTTTTGTTCAGCAAGATCACCTTCATAAACGAACACTACTTTTATGATTTTTAAAACGTAAAAGCAAAGGCCAGAAGTATAAAGCTAATGTCAGACTATAAATGAACTACACCATAGTTGCATGACTTACACGTCAACACCACTAAACTTCCAACTTGTAATTAAATATTGTTAATTAAGTGGTGGGGTATTTACTTATGTCGTACAACAAAACGTGAAAATTTACTAATTAATTAACTTTAGCATTTGTTAACAGGGATCTAACCAAAACCCCATTTAAAAAAAAACATTGACTTTAGGGTGAGGGAACTGGAGGGGCTAAAATGCTAACTCATTTCTGGGTTTTAGGACTCATTCCTGCAGCACTCTATAGTAGAAAACCTAAACTAAAAAATTTGACCTATGTTGTATTTAACCAGATTAACCCTTTGGGGAGGTTGGAAATTAAGTCAATAAATGGTTTCACACATCGCAAGACAAACAAGCATGTTTCTGTGTGTACATGCATGCACTCACAATGGTAGCTGGTGGATATTTTGCATGCAGAAATAGTGGTGTCACTGTCTTCTGTTTGGGATTAAGTGTCTCTACGTGCACACACAGCGAGTGTTTACTCCCAGTCTGATTTCCGTCCTTTGGTGTTCCAGGGTTCGTAGGAACAGCGAGAAACTGGGGAACCCGGAGAAGCAGAGGAAACGTCTGGACAAGAAGGCGGCGTCCTCGGCCAACCTCCTCACCCGCTCCCCCAGCCTGGAGAAGTGAGCCACGCTGCCATCACTCACAGCTGTCACCACACAGTCACACAGCTCACTTTTTCCTATGGCTGCTGCAGCCTTGCATATCTCATCAAAGAGACACTTGCTGGAACACTGATGGCCCCTATGAATAATAATAAAATTCCATTCCCATGAAAAGTTTGCGGTAACTGTATGTGATTCTGAAGTGAGGAACTGATGGATAAAAGCTAATGACTTTTTTGAATGGTGTCATGTATATGTTTCACACAGTTGTTTTCTGTCTCCACAGTCGGGCTAAGGAGCTGATTGCCAGTGCAGGTGATGTGTCTTTAAACTTTTTTGCCTTTAAGCCTGAAACTGAGATTGACATCACTGTGTTTATCCACTTTATCTATTTATTTAAGGGCCAGGGAATGTAATTGGCCATTTACATTAGGTATTTGACATATAGCACTTAAAAGTCCAGGGGGGTATATTACAGATACTTCCTATCTTAAGTCTTAATTTAAGAATTAACTTTCTCTTAGTTCATCCTATCTTACATGTAGTTAGGAAATACTCTAACTATAATCTAACATTGCTTATCATCTTTTATGTCTGTTACCTAGCAACCAACACTACTTTTCTTATTTCGCTGAGCATCTTTGTAACCGTTGCTTTTTCCCATTAAAACATACTGAAACATACATTGACACATACAAAATAAGCAAAAACAACAGGCACAGAACAGATGAGTTAGAGGTAACCTCTGTAGAATCTCTAGATAGCTAATTTACATCAATCATTTTTTAGCTAGTGTTTTGCTAACATTAGCTACCCTTAAGATGTTACCATTTTAACGATTATCTTTTCAACATAGACAAGCCTTGCACATAGCATGTACAGGAAAGGAAAAAAGTTGACTGAGGTTCCAAAAGGGGCGAGACTAAGGAAGTGTCCCCTATTATCCCAGTTATTCGTTTGCACGTTAGCATCATATCCTGGTTTCAGCAACCTGGATAAGCCTTCGTCCTGTCCAGTTATGCTGTAGATAGTCAGTACTGCTGCCACAAGCTAAACTGGGTTCATTTGAAGCTGTTGAGGTAACTCAGTACAAAAACAACAGAGATTACCCAGATATGGAGGGGGCAAAGACACAACTGTATTGAATGATCAGAAACCGAGATACTGTCAGTTACGTAAACAAAGAGCGAACAAACCAGTTTTTTTTACCTTTTAATGTAACTGTCATATCTCGGAAAGGGTTAGACATACCATAACTATTATAATATTTGTGTTGGCATTGGCTCCTGTTGGCAGATACGTTTTTGGCAGTTTGTCTTTAGAAAGCTACCTGCCAGACACTATCTATAGCCAGACATCATAGGACAGACTATACAGTATATTTCCCCGAAAACAGGGAACTTTGATCGACAGGTGACCTTTTAATCTGGAGTGCAATGCAAAAACATCACAGCAAGGAATACTTTTCCCAATGAATGCTGTCTGTAGTGTAACAGAAGTATAATCCTTAGAGGAACAAATAGACATGCTTATGGTTTTAGAAAGGCTGTCAATGATCATTAACACATGTTGGGGACTTTTCACTTGTCTTCAACCTCCCTTACTTGAGTGTTGGCAAGGCCTTAGTTGAACTTCTATATGTGTGCCCAGGCAGCTTCTCACTGGTTCACACATGTAGTCATTCGCACAAAAATGAGTGCATTTCCAAACCAACCACATTTGTGGTTAGCGTAGCTTTAATGAGCGTTGGCCTTCAGACTGGTTATAGTAAGCCCCGTTTTTAGGCCTCATTCCTACAGTGTTTGAGGACACTCTCTTCTGTTTGTGAAAGTAAAGCAAAAGAAGAATTCTACTTGTAAGAGCTAATGGAAAACTTTGACTTGACAATCACTGTGGCTTAACACTCTAAATATGATCAGTTGTCAACTAATTGGAGTTTTTTTTTGGTTGGAAGGTTTTTTTTTTGTATTTAAATAATAGTGTAAGTGCAGCCAATCAGAATTCACAGTTTATTTGCAGGTGCTGTAATCTGGTTCTAGACTTGTGAATCGCTGCTCACATCTCCAATTTGTTCAGCGACTTGAATAGTTCTGATGTTGTTTAGCCTGGCATTGCCTAGTCTTGCGATACCAGATGATCGGAGATCCCAGCGCATACCAATCGTGTTTTTAAATGCAAAGTAGTTGCTTAAACGGCGGCAAGATGGGCACCTAAAAAACATAGACCCCTCCAGGCTTTTTAGGACACTGAAAATGGATGTCCCAAGCAATGTTATATGGCACAAGCAAACGACTTCCGCAAAACAACATGTAGACTAAGTTTGGTGCTATTTTTTGGTCTAGCTGAGAACCAACTTTTCAGGTTCCAAACCAATTTATTTTTGTTCGAATGCTCAGAATTGTTCAAAACTAGGTGCTTGAACCTGAACAGAGGCCCATCATTTTTCCACCCAGTTTTAGCAACTAGAACTGGGAGAAGATCCTCAGTCTCCATTGAACGAAGCTTTAAGAGACAATGAGCATTATCAAAGGGCTTAGACCATGGTTCTGGATACAACTGGAAGTACACTGTAACAACTTATCACTCGCATTTTATTTGACTGACGTTCCATGTTGACTAAATAGCAGTATACTAGAATAGAAATAGAAGTACAAGACAGTACTTGCTACCAATTGGCTAGGGCAAAACAGTGATGTAGCTGCTTGTTCCAAAATTACTTGTTTGTGCAACTGGCAGTGCCTTGTATTGTTATTTTCATTAGCATAACATGGAGAAAACTAGCAAACTGTGCTGAACGAATAATAACACCAAACTACCATCTAAAATCAGTATCAAAAATCCCACTTTGGTCGGGTTCTAGTTCGGGAACTTACGACCTTGGGAATGTAGATTCTCTCCCACCTTGTAAGTGATGATAGGAAAGTGTGGGGAAGTGTACATTTCAAAGTCCTCCCCAGGGAAACCCGCCTAGATAACTCTAGATAAAACTGCTTTACTTAATTCTGACGTCAAACTGAAAGCCACTAGGTCGTTGAGAGGTATGTTACTTCTTAACATACCCTTTGAACCACCATACATATCACTCAACAGGACATTTCCCCCTCCCTTTTTGAGTTCTTTTATCCAAGTTCTTGTGAAGCCAAACACTGCAGGGCCAGTTTGGGCCGTGGGCACCGCCTGGAATCACATCCACTGTGGTTAGCCGAGCTACCACACCACTCCAACTCCCCTGACGGAATGATGGATGGCCAGCTTTGCAGAGAATTATGCCAAAGAAATGCTCTCTTTCGCTTTGCCTCTCATTCTCTCTGGATGGCTTTACAACTGATTGATTGAGTTATAGCTGTGCTTAGCATAAGCCATTTAGATTTAAATTTAGGGGGACATAGGACAAATGTCTCTGGAGATTTAACTGTTTTTAAATACTGTTTTGGTCCTGACCAAAAAACTCTTACTGTAAGAGTTATTTATTCATTGATCAAAAAGTTGATTTAGATCATAATTTTTTGTATTTTATCTATGCAAAATCTGGCGTTTGTCTTTTAAAGCTGCAGTTGGTAATTTTTATCAACATTACCTTTTGTCATATTTATTAATCTTTTACTATATCCTGACAGAAGCACATGAGACAGATAATTCTTCTGGCTCCTCCTAGTGCTAATGGCATTTGCAAGAATCCACCGGGCCCGAATTAAAGAAGCTGGAAAGATTGTTGATTGATTGTTGAGTCTCATTCCCAGCGTCGATATTTGACATTCTGGAAATGTGTTTTTTAGTTTTCCAGTCATGGAAAAACACCTAGAAATTGAAATTGCCCCTCACTCAGATCTTCTACTTAAACCTGGGTGCATATTTGGTTTGAAACTTGACTGTTGCTAGGATAAACCGCATGGATAAAAAGGGTTTACCAGACACAAGACTTGCGGTGCTGTGTCTATTTTTTCTGAAGCCGTAAGTGGAATTCTCATATTTACATGCGTACAGCATTGATGATCTAATGTACATTTGTTGTTGTGGTTGATAAACACATAGTTAATTGTATGTGCAATGCACACTTTCACTCTCTACTTCTTGTTTTAATAGGCTAATAGGTAAGAAGATAAATCTTCTGTAAAATAAAATAATTTTTACTTCATTTGAACTGTTACCTGTGGCTAATGTTACATTTAGAGGAAAACTGCATTAAACTGACATCAGTTTGCCTCAGACTGCAGACCCCTGAGACAACAGTGGAAAAATTGGCTGTAGTGAAACACTGACCACCTACCTTTAATGAACCTGAGACACTACAGGATATTATATATTATATGACCGTTTGTGAACGAAAGTGCTGTCCTGTATTGTTAAGAAAACCTCCTGAAAAAAAGTTATGGAAAATGATTTCTTTAAAGGAGTGTGAATGAGTTTTGTTCTTATCCCGCTTAGCTTGGATTTATTTCTTCCTGTTTCCTGGCTCTCCCATGACTTTTGTTGCTGCTAGAATGTCTATCTAAGTCTCCTCCAGGTGTCTCTCTGGCCTTTTACCAGTAACAACCATTTAATGGTCAGACAGACAGTTGGGTAAAGACCCTGAGCCTTTGCAGTTTTCTGCTTGCCTTCACCTCCACTCTCATAAAAGAACAGAACAGTTGCCAGCACAAAAGAACAGGCCAGGTTCGAAGTCCCAAAAAGAAATGGAAAAGGAAGATATAACCCATCTTGAAATTCAAAGCTCATAGATCTAGCACGAATACATGGGGAATAGATCCTTTGGGATTCCTAAAGTCAAAGTTAGGTCAGCTATGGCCGGAATCAGCTGTGACTTAAAGCTCAGAAGGCCCTTGGTGTTTATTTGTCTGGCTAACCCCATGCTTTCATTCTCACACAGGATCCCCCGGGTCCAGAAGAGGAACCTACAGCCAAGGTAGACCCGCTATAATGTTACGTTGTATCTTTAGCTCTTTTCATGCTGGGAAGGTCAACAGGGCAAGCTGTACTTTTCCAGCTATATCCCATTCACTGTTGCACCAGTCACACAGAGTTTTCTGCTGTTACTAGGCTGTAATTAGCAGGATTTATAGATGGGTTGTATATTAAATAAATAGATAAATTATCTCTTTTGCAATTATCCATGCATTGCCCCTAGATTATAACAACTCCAGCCCTTACTACCAGTTGAAATACCTTTAAAGGCCAATACAACCCATGAAATGCAGTTTTCCAGTTGCTAAAAAATGGTTACAGCTCCTATCTTGTTACTAAAAGGTTATTTTCTCTCCCAAAATGACTTGATTTGATTCATGTGAGTTATATTTTAAAGATTATAGCTCACCCATCATCATTTTTACCAATGTAAATACCTTTAAAGAGCCAATATAACCTATAAAATGCACTCGTGAACTTGCCAAAAAGTGATTACAGCTCATACCTTATGACCAGTTTTTTTCTGAACCCATTGAACCCATGGCCACTGCAGCTCTACCAGGTGAGCTACCAGGGCGCCCCAATGGTTCATCATATTGGAAGTATTAGTATATAAAAAAAGGGCAGTGTTGGTAAATAAACAACATGGTCACTATTTGAAAATTACAATGTACAGCTAATGGTAGTAAGTAGAAGTTAGATAGATATATTAAGGAAAAATAAACCATAAAACACTCTGCTGTGTTTGTCTTCTAGAACAGTCAATCAAAATGTTCATCCGAGGCCGGCCGATAACCATGTACATCCCATCTAACATCCAGAACTATGAAGACCTGAAGATGGAGCCACCCTCCGAGAGACTGGAGCTGGACTGGGTGTATCCTCCCAGAAAGCCACAGCAGCCTCTTGTTCATATTTATGAGGGTTATGTTACATTCAGACAGGGCTGATTTCACTGTGTAGTCATTTCCTGGATCCTAGCCATGCTGTCTGTATTGGAAAGTATCTCTCTAATATTCTAGTGTCTGTGAGAGCAGCATCAACCACAGATTAGCTGTTAGCCGTTGTGGGTGCCATAAGTTTGGAGGGACAAACAATAATGTCATTATTTGTTCACTTCTATGTCAGCGAGAAAAATCATACAAACTCAAATGTCAATTTAGTCAGTAATGAAACATTTCCATTGTTGGGTTAACTGGTTCTTTATGGACCAGTCGTTAACATGAATTTCACCTTGACCCCATCATGCCAGTTATGGTTACCGGGGACGGGACTGCCGGGCCAACCTGTACTTCCTTCCGACAGGCGAGGCAGTGTACTTTATTGCCTGTGTTGTTGTGCTTTACCACATCAACAACCGCACACAACGCCACTATCGTAAACACACAGACTGTGTCCGCTGGTGAGTGAAAGTGAATTTTTATCAAATGCATCCATAGATAGGAGGAGATTAAACTCAATCGATCAACATTCTGATTCTGGGAAACTGACTGGAGGTGATTAGCCTAGCATAATCTAAAGACTATAAACAGGAAACAGCTAACCTTGCTCTGTTAAAAGTGAATTAAAAAATCTCTGAAGCTCACCTACTGGATTTAGCAATCCGCATTATAGTCGGAGAAGCTACAATGCAATGAAGGATACAATAATGTTTTCCAAGGAAAAGTTCCACCGGGCCTGAACAAAAACAACCAATCAGAGCAAAGAAAGAGGGTTTTTGGTTGTTTTCGTTCAGGCCTGGTGGATTCTTGTTATGACCCTCCAAAATCTTTTTAAATGCACTAAAATCCATTTAAACCATTACAGCTCATTTGAGCCTGTTAAAACAAGGCCCCTTTACTCTTTTAAGAGCTATTAACATGCTGACAACCAACAGGCCAAGGACGAATAAAGTTATTTTCTGCTTCACCTAAAACTGAACTCAGGTCTTCATATGGCTGCTGGAGGCGGGTGCTGTATTTACTGTGTGTGCTAGAGATTTGGCAGGGTGCATGTTACCACATGCCTCCTAAACCACTTTAACCACACAACTGTACAAAATGCTACTCAGCTCAAAGGATACGTGTGATTTGATGTCTCTTTTGACAGCTAAGATAAAAAAGGAAGCAGGTTCACATGAGGTTTCAGAGGCAGGGGACTTTCCTAATGCTTCATGTCTGGTTTCATCCACTGTGCTCTGCCTCAACTGAGTCCTAATACCATTTACACAGCCTCCAGTGGAATATCTGGAAATTCAGTGCCTGTTCTTTCAACAAATTACTCTAAATCCCAATGAGTCCATGAAACCATGAATATTATCAGCCTGAACAAATGATGAGACTCATTTTGGGAGTTAGCTGATAGTCAAGACACCATACTCGATAAATCCAATTATATAGTTTTTAAACTGATCCAAAAACACAATCAAATTTGAAAGACTCAGTATGCTCGTAAAATATGTTTTTTCTTTTGGGGCCCAGAAGCGTGGGGAACATAGTTGGATACAGTTTCTGGCTGGGACCAGTACCACGGTTTTGGCCTAAATGTATGGGAAGATAGATATGTGCCTTTTTGATAAATAGAAAAATAAAAGCAATGGGGCTTTATGTAACAGATACATTGCTCCCATTAATATATGGAGGCCAAATTTGTATATATTTCTTAAATCATGGTTAGTTATTTGGTTTCCAAATGGCTATTACTATTATATTAAAGCTGCAGTAGAAAAAGTAAAAAAATGCAAAAAAATAAATATGTCTCTAGTTTTAGTTTTTGTGAATTTGGTCAAATTTGTCAACAAGCATGAGGATGTGTGCATCTGTTTATAGAGACTGTGAGTCAGTTGTGTTTGTATTCTAATACCTAAGCTGACAAATACTCATCAATCATATTATAATAGGAAAAGCCTAACTAATACTGAAACTAATAAAAACAAATTGAAAAACAAAACTGAAACGAGCAAACCTGCTTTGGAAACTAACTGAAACTGAACTGTATTGTAAACAAAACTTAAAAAAATAAATGAAAAGTAACTATAATAACTTTGTCACTGACAGCAATCAATGTTTTTATAATAATAATGGATCAGATAACTATGTGTAATGTGAAAGTCATCACTCATTATAACAAATCCACCTCAGCCGTAGCGCTTCTCTGGCCACAACTTTACTGTTGTAGTTCAGACTCACAGATTGGCCTGCTGTTTTCAGTGAAAAAATCCCTAAAAACCCCACCATACACTACCTGTTCAGCAACAAAAGGCAGACAGAGTCTAGCTGGTAAACATAATTGAGCATTTAGCAGCTAAAGAGCCAGATATTTCTTTCAGGAGCTGGTAGAGACCAAGAACTAAGCTAAAAGAGAGTGAATATTTGACTTATATTCTAAACATATGAATACAAACATGATTCGGAATGCAAATGTTGCTGTTTTCTAACGTGAAGTTGGTTATTGGGTTCACAGTTTGTTCTACTGCAGTGGCCTAAGAAAAAATCCCAGCTTTGAATATAATATTTAAAGTGATAATATGTAACATTTCTGTATTTAAATGTGTATAAACACTAGCTCTATGTTCTATATGTAGTTGAGTTTTGTACTGTCATTATCCCAAATGTTTCCAACAATGTCATTTTATTCAGCTAACGCTGTGTTTCACCGGTCGCCTGTCAATGGCGTCATTTCCCCTTTGTGCCTGCGTCAGCGT
>NW_023339984.1:818397-838837 GCF_004916995.1 Morone saxatilis | reverse complement strand
ACACACTGGACCTTTAAGTGCTGCTTAGGAACTTAAATGAAAACATTTGATTTTAGAAGTTAAGATGGTTTGCTGAACACTCTGTTTTAACTTCTAGAATTAATCGCTATCAAAGAACAGGACCCTGGTGATTCTTCAGTGTGGTCAGAGACACTGTAATACATCCATGTGTAATGAGATGTTTCCAATGCACCCTGCATGCCTTTTTGGGACATTCACATCTGGTTCTTGTAATACAATATACCATGTACAGTATAGTATCTACAAAAGTACATGAAGTAGTATTTAGCACTTCATGTCATTGTATTCTGAACAAGATGAAAACTGATTTGTTTTTTCACTTTTGTGTGTGTGTGTGTGTCTCAGGGCCATGTAGATGAGATGTGGGGGCTGGCCACACACCCCTCTCAGAACATCTTCCTCACCTGTGGTCATGACAGGCAGGTGTGTTTGTGGAACACAGAGGAACACAAGCTGGACTGGTGCATTACCCTGGAGGTAGGACTCACTGGTCCTCATCGTCCTTCACGCAATGAACGTATTTACATTTGAGTTTTATTCAACTACAAAGACTAACACATACTGTTAACTTGTCCTGTGTGTCTCTGACAGGAGTATGGCTTGTGTGCTGGTTTCTGCCCTAATGGATCAGTGGTTTCAGTTGGCCTCAGCACAGGAAGGTACTATAAGTCCCAGCACTATTATACTTATGGACTGAAAGTACTTACACAAGATAATGGAAGACATTGTAAAAACAATGCACAGTATAAACATTTACCAAAAGGTCCAGGACATGAAAATAATTTTTAAAGGTTCTGTATGTACCTTTTAGAAATGGCTCTTAACAGTGACACCAGTGGCCGTCAAATGATCCTGTTGCTCGCGCTCGTGAGCGGCCATCGTCCTGGGCTAGACTGAACGCTGGAAAATAAATGACTACATATTTAGAATAATGTTACTATGTGCAATGTTCCTATATTTTATTGGGACCATTGACTTCATGATGCTAACTAGCCCGCCGTTTACAAATGACCCCATCAGCCAACAGCACGAAGCAACCAACACCAGACGCATTGCTGTGGACACAACATGTGACATATCATCCCCATCACTCTTTTCTTTTTTTTTCTGTTTTGGTCTCCACCATCTCCTGAGAGAGCATTTAGCAGATAAAGAGCCAATATCTGGCCACTGTGTTTATCAGCTAGTCTCTGTCTCTGTCTGCTGTTTGATGCTGAGCAGGTAGTGTACAGTGTCTTTATCAGACAGCTGAAAACAACTGCCTGCTGAAAACAGTAAGCTTAGAGAAGCTAGAAATCTCTGTAGTGCTGAGAGCAACTGTAGACAGGTCGACAATTCCCTGTATCAATATGAGGGACTCCTTTTACATTACACATAATAAAAATATTGATTAGTGCAGCTTTAACATGCAGACACAAGGTTGATATCAATGTGGAATATGATACAATAAGGCTTTAATAAACTTAATTGTAACAAATGGGCCTCCTGCTGTGATGAATCTTTACTTGTAGTCCTGATGAACCTCTCCCATCCCCCTGTAACACTAACAGGTGGCTGGTCCTGGACCTGCTGACCAGAGAGGTGGTCTCTGAGTCCACTGATGGGAACGAGCAGCTGTCTGTCATGAGATACTCACCAGGTCAGACTTCACTGCCGGCTCTCTGTATTGTTATTGCTATTAATGAGCTTCTTCACTCTAAACACTTGCACTTTCAGATAGTAGGGGTGTAAGAAAATATCGATATACTTGAGTATGGCCATATTTTGTTGATATTGTATTGATTCTCAAAAAACTATTGAATTTTGTGTTTAAACTTTTTTGCCAAATTATAGTTCTGAATATACTGTATGTTTTTTTTTTTCAATATACTTATTGTTATTGGGGATTTCATGCCTTTATTATTTAGCGACAGTAGAGAGATGACGGGAAATGAGGAGATAAAGCAATAAAGGTCCTCGACTGGATTCAAACTAGGGGAGAATGCAGTTAATGATTGGCACCTTGTAACCCCTAAAACACATGAATGCTTCCACACTAGAGCTCTTTGCCCGAACCTGATTGGACTCAAAAAGGCCAAAACTGTTTCTGTCATTCGGGCTCAAATTTTTTTTGGGCCCCCATCAAAAGCTCTACTCTGCGCCCTCCATCCAGTCTTGTGAATGCATATGCCAGGAACACTTTGAATTTCTTCAAATTTGGCACAAATGCCAACTTGGACTGGAGGATGAACTGATGAACTGAAGTTGGTGGTCAAAGGTTACTGTAACCTCACACAACATGTTTTTGGTCATAACTCAAGAACTGATGCTGTATTTCACAACTGGTCGGACAATGAAAGATGCTGTAATTATGACAAAATTTCATACAGAGCTTTAACAGGATACAAGGATAAAGTGATGACATTTTTTACCCAAAAGGTCAAAGGTCAACTTCACTGCAACATCATAATGTGCTGGAAGTACACTTTTTTGCCCATTATTCAACACTATACCTCAGGAACAGAAGGGAGATTCTGACCATATTTCACAGTTGGTCAGACACTGAATTGATGACACTTTTGACTTCAAGGTCAAAGGTCATTGTGACCTTAAAATAGGGTTTAAGCCATAACTTGAAGGACCAGTGTGTAACATTTGGGAGGATCTGTTCTGAAAAAATAATTATAATGTTCATAGGTATGTTTTCATTAGTGTATGATAGTATTTGACTTTGTTTAATGTAGAGATGGGATAAGAAATTACCCAATTACATTGTAATTACATGTTAATGTCTTTAACCGCAAACAGAGGATTAACATGCAAACATCGGAGACAGTGTGCAAAGAAATACACAACATTACAGGAATTACTAACTGTAAACCTTCCTGCAACCCAGCAGAATAATTGATCTGGACAGCCAACTGAGGAATGATGACAGTAATAACATAAAAACACATCGAGTGGTTGAGGCCAGGGAGTTATTTCCAGATTTGCAGAGATGTGGAAATCCCCTTAAACTGTGAATGTTCTCTCATGTTTTCAGATGGCAGCTTTTTAGCTGTTGGGTCCCATGACAACTTCATTTACATCTACAATGTGACGGAGAGTGGCCGGCGTTACACCCGCTTCGGGAAATGTAATGTGAGTCAAATATCAGATCCATGTCTAAATGTTCCCATTAGTTCCTCGGCTTTCCTCTTGATTCAGTCTGACTTTCTGTAAGTCTGTATTGTTCCATGTGTGTTCAGCCACGCTGGCTATGACTGCTAATGCTAAAAACCCAGTTCTTCTTCTTGAACAAAGCAAAGAATATCAGCAAATTTAAAGTCTGGTGATATTCTATAGTTTTCTTGTAGTCAACAAATTTCCACCTAACAATGAATGTGTCTACTTACAAGTATTGGGTCAAAGGCTGATATATCTTCTCCTCTGTTGCCCCAAATAATCAGTAGAGCACCAAATGTGAATTAAAACTGCAGTAGATAATTTTTCTACAAATAACGTTTTGTCATATTTGCTGAACATTCACTATATCCTGACAGTAGTACATGAGACAGATAATCTGTGAAAAAAATCTGGTTCTTCTGGCTCCTTCTAAACCTGCGGAAATGCTGTAAAATTAACCAAACCTTAACCCAGCCTCAGCCCGATGTGTCACTCTACAAAACTGATCAAATCAGAGCTTCAATAGGAACCAATGGGTTTGGAGCAGAGAGCCACAGACAGATGGGGCAGTCAGAAAGCGCTGAGAGACACACTAACACACTGTTGTTTTGGGATTTGCTGACAATCCTCTAACGGGTTGGTCATATAGCATTATGTGACACTACCTCTGCTTATCTGTCCAATCAGGGTCACTCCAGCTTCATAACTCACCTGGATTGGTCCAAAGATGGAAAGTACATCATGTCTAATTCAGGCGACTATGAGATCCTGTACTGTAAGTGAAGACTTTTTGTCCTTCAGTCCTCAGACAGTAAGACAGTGTACTGTTGAGACTCTGAAGATGAATGTGTTTTGACAGGGGACATAGCGGCAGGCTGTAAACTGCTGAGGAACCGCTTTGAGAGCAAAGACAGAGAGTGGGCCTCCTACACCTGTGTGCTGGGCTTCCACGTCATGGGTGAGAAATGGAATGTTTTTGTCCTTTGGTGTGTTGGGACTGTTGTAGCCTGAACAAGTCAGACTGATGAGTGCTACTGTGGTGTTCCAGGTGTGTGGTTGGAGGGTTCTGATGGTACCGACATCAACGCCCTGTGTCGCTCTGACAGTGAGAGGATGGTGGCTGTAGCTGATGACTTCTGTAAAGTCCACCTCTTCCAGTACCCCTGTCCTAAACCTAAGGTACGTATAGGTCACACTCACTTCCTGTTTACTGTGGCTGCTTACACACGTGGAGCAAATGTTTTTCAACTTGCTAAATGCTAGCTAACTAGCTAGCTAATCTACATCAAGCTGACATTAGCTATCAGATGTAACAACCTAGCTAACAATTAATGTAGATTAGCTAATTAGTTAGCTAGTGTTTTGATAGCTAGTGTGGTGAAAAAAAGTGGACTTTTTTTCTTTCCTCTCCAGGCACCGAGCCACAAGTATGATGGCCACGGCAGCCACGTCACCAACGTCTGCTTCACTCATAGCGACTCCCACCTCCTCTCCATGGGCGGGAAGGACACCTGCATCCTTCAGTGGAAGGTGGTGGGAGGTGGGGTGGGCGACAGCAGAGAGAGACTGGCCTCTGCCTCATCCACCTCCACCAGCTCTCCAGAACCTGCCACCAGCTAAAGGAAAGTTGTGGACAGTGACAGAGGGCGGAACTGTTTACACGCAGCCAGAGAGGCGTGTTCGTCAGCAGACAGCGGCCGCAGTCGGGCCTCTGCGGTGCCACTGCTGTGTCGGTTTCATACAGAACATGTAGAAGAATCCTCTCCAGGAGGAATGTCCATATTAAATTTACATTTACACGCCTCCATAGTCATGTAAATCCTTGTGAAACTGGACAGTGTGATGTGTGAACCCAGAATCTCTGTCGTTCTGTGATATGTGGCGAGGATCATTAGAAGTGGTTGTGTATGTGTGCTCGTACAGAACATGACTGGACTTCTGTGACAAAGACTTTGGTTTCAGTGAACATTCCTGCGTTTTAGTCCATCTTTTTTATCCAACTTACCAAAGTGCTGCATCGTGGCGTTTGTCATTGGCCTTATCAAGACGTTTTCATCATGTTTTTACATATTTTTAATATCTGAAGCAGTGTTTGGTTTACATCTCAGCTAATACTGAATCTGTTTTATGCTTGTGTTAGACTGACTGTGACAAACCTGTTCCAATGAAATCATTTCTGACTAATTCATTTCTCTAACAGTAGAGTTTTATATATTTAAGAGAACATTGGGAATACTGTGATGTTGTATCTGTCAAGCTCCCAATAAATAACTGAAGACTGGAAATTGTATTGTGTGTGAAGTGTCACTAGTGGGCAGTGCTGCTCCAGGAACTGTGTGCTGTGTTCCAGACCAGAAGACTGAACCTTAGAAGTATAGTCGTAACTTGGTCTTCCAGTTCAGTTCAGTTAATGAAACTTGAGTAAAAACTTAGCTGATAAATATATTTTTTATAGGAGAAGATAATGGGTGAGTAGGTCAGAGACCAGCGTCAGGACGTCCTCCACAGTGTGGAAGAAGTACTCACATCCTAAAAGATCCTAGAAAGTAAAGTAGCATCCTTTTATAAACTGATCTAAGGTATTGCACAATGTAGTGCAGTAAAAAATATGATAGATTTTCTACAGAACAACAAGTTTACAATATACAAAAAAAAGAAACATCAAACAAATTATTAATGCTTGACTAATAATCAGTGTTGGTATGGTTAATCAAAAAAATGAGTCAACTCATTAGTAAGTAAGTAATTAGTTACACTACTAGTTAAATTACTTTTTTGCTACTCCCCACAAAATTTGTAATCGTGTCCCTTCTCACCACAACCATTAGAATCCAGTTTTGTTTGTTAAAATCAAAGTAATGGAATATTTCCAGTTTCTTCAGAATCTTCCAAGCTAGTTTCCTCCACAGATACAAAAATAAATCTAAGGATGTGATTGGATTGTTGGATTTCAAATCAGTAGGAGGTGACAACAAAAGTAAAGTTGTAAATAACATATTTTATTGCATGTATAATATTATTACTTTAATTTATTAGTAATTAGTTACACTACTTTTTACAGGGGAAAATAATATTATTACTCGTAATGAGTTACTGCCCAACACTGCTAATAATACTATACCATACTAACTTGACAGTCTGGAAAACCAGGGGGAAAAATATGGAGTGGAATAAAGTTGAATGAATATGGTTTATGTAGGTAAAATAAACAAAAACAGTTTGCTGATGTTATTGTGCCGCTGACCTTTATCTTACTAAAATTCAACTGTTATCCATCTTTATTAGTTGCTTACCATTCCATTGCTAATGATTGATAAAAATTGAGGGCGTGAACTTTTTTTGGTTTCTCATCATCAGAAAACGTTTGAGAGCAGCTGATATATTCATATCTCATAATTTCATACACAAGCCCTATCATAGTTACATCTGAGAAGCAAAAATGACTCTTTGGTAGAAATGCTCACAGCTCTTACACATAATATACAGCCCATGGCTTCATTTTAAGGGATTAAAATCAGTCTCTTACAGCTCAGTCCTGTGAAATAATTAATAATACAACTTGATGATATTATTTAGAGCCTATTACAAAACAGTTGGCTTGGTGCCTTCGGGATTTTATTTTGAAGGACGCATGTTTTCTTTGCTTCTCGTGTGTGTGTGTGTGTGTGTGTGTGTGTGTCTTCCCAATTTCCTGCTTTGTATTGATAACAACGAGTCTCTTCACTCTCTTCACGTGTGTAATATATATAAACTATTTGTATGTGAACATTACTTCCTCTCCGGCCATATAAAACCCTTTAGTGTCACTTCTGGGCCACTGTAAATGTATGAAGTTATACACTTTCAGTTATGTGTGTCTGAGTTTGTATTTCATATTATAAACAGGCTGTGTATTAAACCAGGGCCAGTGAAGAAGTTAATTGTAAGATACCGGAGATTGCCGACAATCGCCGAAGATGACGATTTGCGCACGAACCAAGGGGGCCAGTGAGTGTGTGTTTTTTGTGTGCGAGTGTGTGTGTGTTGAACTGAGCGGAGGTGAAGAAGAGGAGGATGAAGCTGGGAGCGGAGGATGGGAGGAAGAGTGGAGTAAGAGACAGGCTAGCTGTGTGTGAATGAGTGAGTGAGAGAGGAAGAGGAGAGGAAGGTCGTCTGAGGGACCGAAAACAAAGACTTGGATCTTTTGGGGATAACCTCCGGAACCTTACTAACGGAAACTTTCAACTTTTTACCCGCCACAGCTCGGCTCGTAGTGCCCGGAGCCGGCTTTGTTTCACGGCGGGGGTGTCTACGATAAATGAAGGAATAAAATAGATCCCCATCGACCTTTTTCTACCCAAGCGGGGAATACCCGGGGACTGTTTTTGTTAAAGGTTACGAGAGAATGGCGGCCAACATGTACCGAGTGGGAGGTAAGGAATGTTTTACATTTTTAAGACACCCCCCACAACGTGATTGTTCGTTTCGACAGCAAGGTGGCTAGCTAGCCGCTAGCTGTCTGTTCGGCTAGCCGCTAACTAATGCTAGCTCTCCCCTAGCGTCCGTACGTGCGTCCACTCTTGCATGGAAGAACGTCAAATCTATTAAAACAACCAACAATGTTAGCCAATGGGGAAATGTAAATAACTCCAACATTATGACTTAGTTTATACTTATGTGTATTTAGTCGGAAACGCTCATGCATTTGGTATAAGTACAACACACCAAGCAGCCTTTATTTATAGAAAATATTAACTTTTTACAACACATTGGCGTGATATCCCGACTAGTTTCCTCCTCCAAAAATACGTTACCCCACCGCGGGCGGCTGCCGAGCGGCGTGAACCGGCACTGAAAGTTGCTATTTAATTTAAAATAAACGCAGCCTGGTGGATATTGGAGTTTACCGAATTGTATTTGTAGTTTCAAGTAAGCGAAGCAACCGTAATTTGTAACATTATCTGACGTTGAGTGTGTACATACGGTAACGTCCTGGAAGTGAACACAATGCTAGTTAGCAGTAGCTACTACAGTTAGCTAGCCGCCGAGAGGTCAACATCCAATAAATTGCAGCGACGTCTGTGGTAGCTTGCTAAAGCTGGTCGGCTAGCTCTGTCGCCGTGGTGGATTAATTTCATTATCGCCTCCGCCATATCACTTCACAGGCAGCGGGTAGCGTTAGCCGCGCTAGCTAACTTTAAGTTTTGTTAGCTTAGCGGCTGTGCACTGTATGTGGTTTAGCCGGTTCGGAGTAACTAACGTTAGTTTCTAGGGAACACAGGCGAGAGAACCGCACAAGTTAGCGTTTAATTCATGGAAAAGCTCAACTAAGTCGGCACCAACTTGCTACCAGTGTTTCATTTTCAGCGTCAGTGAGACTTTCATTGTGTACCGCTACTTTACCACTGCATGGAAACCGTAGCATCTTTTCAAATTAAATTAGGTGGTATAATGGACATTAACTTTCACAGCACGCCGTGAAAAGCGTTTGTATAACAGTGAAATGTAGCCCTATTAAGATCCACTCATTCGCTAACACCGCTGGTATAAAGACTTCTTCTTTTTTTATCTATTCACTTCAATTCACTTTTTTGGCATGACACACATTTACACTGGTAACGAACAAAAACATAACTTGAAAAAAAGTAGAAAAAGAAAAGCAGTGCTTATATTTATAAAAGATAGAAATAAGTGAGAACTCCTTTTTTTTTAATGTGTTGGTGCCTCTGTGTCCCTCAGGTTGTGCTATGTCAATACATATTGGCCTTGTCTCCTTCTCATAGGATTATTTAAAATTTTGAGTGCTCATTTAGATGGTTGAAATCTAGGATTACAGAGTTTAATTGTTAAAAGAAATTATCCTGATATTATCCAATGTTAGTGTTACATTGAAGAAGGAAGTGCATCTGTCTCATCCTCACCTGTCCTGAAGCGACCACATACCCTGTTGTCTTTTGGTGGCCATGACTAACCCCAGTTTCAGTGGTCCTTCCATATGGGCACTGTAGCTGTAGATCCGTGGCCTCGTCTCCTCAGTGCTTGTGACTAACGTCCCTCAGCATTAATAATGCTGTTAGGACGTGGTGTGCCTTCTTTGAGTCTGCTTTTCTGGGCTGAACTGACAGAGAGGCTATGTTATCGCTATGTAATGTCATACAGGAGTCTGTAGGCTATTTAGGTCATGCTGATTAAACACTGTTCTGCAGAATAGGCTGCGTAATTCCTACTTTGATCCAGGGTAAATTTGTTTGTTATAAGGTTGCATTGTATTTTCTGTTTCAGTTTGTTCACTGGTTAGAATGATGCCATAATGAGTATGGAGCTCTCATATCCACAGAGGATAGCAACCTCTTATCTGTGTTAGTGGGTTGATGTTGGGCTTTAATGAAAGATAGGGCATTGATTGTTAATATGATTATTAATGCTTCATTTAAGGTGTAACATATGTATAAGGTATGGCTGGCACTTATAGTTTGTAGCCTTTTGTACGTGTTAACATATTTACATTGACCTCTCCAAAGTGTAGTTCTCTATTCTAGTAACTGCCTCCCCTCTGGTGTTACCATTTCTCTTTCAGTAAAGCAACTCCATATCCCATCAGCACGTTTACATCTTAGTCATGAACCTGTGTGCAGGTCAGCCAAACATCCTGAAATGTGAAATTTGTCTACAGGCAAGCATATAATTCACTGTAAATATGTTTTCAATAATAATAATTAATAATAATAATAATAATAATAATAATAATAATAGGTGTCACACATGATATTCTCTTTAGCTTAATTTTGCTTAACTTTGGTTGTGCTTTTAAGATTCTTCCTTAGTTTCCGGTGTATTTTGGTTCATTCCAGTGCACACATTAAAATGACATGTGTGCATGAGATTTGTAAAGATGGACAGATATCGAAGCTCAGAGCTGCTCCTTATGATGTCTGTTTTGTGCACAGTCAACAGGCATTCTGGGGAAACCTCGCACTTTGCTGCTGGGTCTCTCAGGCTCAAGTTCTACTTTTTTGCCAACTTGCTGGATCATGTGTGTGCAGTGGAATTTCCACAGAGGAATGCAGTGTGATGTGGCAAATGTTACTGTAAGTCTAGCTTGTCTAATGCAGATAGCAACAAGCACATGATTATGTAATGACCTAGAAATTGATTTTGAAGTAGCCCCCACAGTAACAAGGTGAAGTTGTTTGCGAGTGAAATGCAGACACAGTAAGGAAGACATTACCGGCATTGTTGTTGGACCTGAACCTGTCACAATGAGTTTATACTCATGCAGCAAGTGTCCGTGGATTTTCAGCTCAATACGGTGTTCTGTTGTTGCAGCCGGCTGGTGCAGGCACTTCTGTATGAGCGAGCGCCTATATTACCAGTTCTCCAGAAGCACACAGTGTTCAGCTTGCATGTAAGATCATTATCTCCCCCAGAGATTAGTCAAAGGGCTTCCTCCTCTTCATTCACCCTCAAGCACCCGGCACACTGCGCCACTCCAGCCGTATACGTCCACAACAAACACTCACTGCTGCCTCAGCAGACTTTCCGTTTTTAGATCTTTTCTACCCACTGTTAATTACACATTAACATAAAACCTCTTCACAGGCCACATGATTATGCCGTGTGTGTTTCTATAAGGGTAGACGGTGTGAACCCTCTGAAGTCCTGTGTTGTTGTTTTTCCTGGATCATTGATCCCCCCCCCCATGATCCATGGCTGGAATAAAAGAATAAGTCCCTCCTTCCACCATCACTACGTCTTAAGAGCTAGAATTAGTCATGTCAGGCACATGAGAGTGCAGATCCCCTCTTGGAGCTCCAGCCAGTGTTATGTAATGTGGTTGCTGTTGCGTTCCTCCACTGTGAACAAGGAGGTGATGCTTCCCTGGTCGGACTCCCCATCAGCGTGCTAAGTAGAGCAAGAAATCCTCTCCCCGTCTGAATCCTTCCTTCCCTGTCCCCGCTCGTGGTGATGCATCAGAAAGCCACTGATATCCTCCTGAGGCTCTCCGTCCCTGCTTGTGGGAGGACCAGATGGAGCTTGACGTGAAGCCACACTGCTGTGCAGAGCTGCATCAAACAGAACAAGGAGGCACTGTCTGTGGTGTGATGGGTGATAAGTGGCTGGCAGGTTTGATCAACACAATGTTTAAAATCTCAACTCTGTGATAAAGCTGCCAGCAGCTGGTAGTGTGAGCCCACATCAGCAAATCTGAATACATTTACAAAAAATAATACCAATCCAGTAATTACAAACCTTTAACAAAGTACTATGACCTCCTCTAATTTAAGAGCCAATTTAGTGTTTTGCATAAATCACTGACTAATGCACAAAGTGCACAAAATAAGATTAAAATGACAACTCAGCCTTGTTGCAGTGCTACATTAAAGTGTTAAATGTGAAGCTGTTTGAAGGGGCTGTATTTGTATCAGGGCACTGTGGCCAATCTTGTAGAGCGGGCTAAACAAAAATATTTCAGTTTAATTGCAGTTTTCAGTTAAATGATCTACTATTGACTTTTAAAACACTGAAGTCAACCTTTGCACCCGTGCACTGTCTTAGTGAATGTGTGCACGTTTGTGAAGTGCAGGCCGTTGTAACTTGAATGGTACAGTTGCTGCACAGCTGCATGTGTCAATGTCTACACTGTGAAAACGGATATTACAGTGTGCATGAGAATGTGACACCCTGGCAAGTGCAGGGCTTCTTTCTTATTCTCATTCAACAGTTTTGCACATGTAGGCATAAAAATATAGATGTCATGTATTAGTCTTTGTTTGGATTTACTCTATGTGCACATTATTATTTATTATTTAATTATTTTAATTGCATTATTATGCAACTTAAAGACATATACACAAAGAAACACAATATGAAGCAAACTATAAACCATATATGAAGCTGAAACACTGACAGGAGAAAAGGAAAGCTGTAGATGAATGCTTGATTGCACTGTTTGGTCAACAATTTACTAATTGGGACAATTACAGTTTAGTTTATAATCTACATCGGCATCTGATCACAAGCCTTTGCATTTGCACTCTAGCCCCAAAGAAAAGTGCTAAACTTTAAGTACAGCAATGGTGTTTTGGGATGGGATGCCTACTGGCCCGACAAGACTTTCCCCATAAGCCAACACTGTAAAAGAAGCAGTTGTAAAACATTGGATTTATATAATTTTATCACCATTCAAGTTAGCCGAGGGCTTACCCAGAAGTTAGCGGCTCAGCTGGCAGAAGTCTCTATTGAGATCTGATCTCTGCTAGTGTAGGCCCAGACCATCTTCAGGTGCTGTATGTTTGATTCATTGTGACCTATTCTGTGTGCATACGTGAGTTTTTATATAGAACTTTCAGATACAGAGGGGTTGCTGGTACCAGGTGGAGATGGGTGATCTACATTATCCTCCTCAGCGCAGAAACTTTACTTCACTAGTGTGGCATCAGTGGCTCAGTCTGTAGGAAGGGAAGTGGAGGGTCGCTAGTTCAAGTCCAACACGGACTATAGTCTGGAGTGTGGACTGCTAGCTGGCACTGCCGAGATACTCCCGAGCAAGGCACCTAACCCCCAACTGCTCCCGGAGTGCTCTGTGGCAGCCCTCCCTCACTGTGTGTAAGATGGCGTGTCAGGCCTATGTGTGTGTAAACACGGAGTAAATATTCTCCCCATTGGGGATTATTAAAGTTCTTCTTTGTCGTCGTCTTCTTGTGTTCTAGTGTCATAACAGCTTTCACTCTGTTAGACAGTGTTGGAGTTAATACCTATAGGATTTCACTTAAATATGATTTAGCATGTTGTTACAGCGCCCCTCTCCCAGTGTCCTTCCAGTTCAGTGTCTCTCATATCTGTCCATCGTAAATTAAAGTCACTTCGGAAGTCATTTTACTGACACCTGCTTTGTCAGTTTCCTTCTTTGCCTGACCTGAGGTCAGTGTTTGGAGCTGTGATGTGTGGAGTTAAGGTTGACTGCACTGCTGACTGCGCGCCATGACTAACCGTCATCCTGCTCTTGACCTTCTGATGCGACTTGGAAAAGTCTCCTGAACAGAAACAGGGACTCAGTGTTATTCACACCAAAGCCACAACCTGAACCTTTTAATACAGGAGAGCCATTTTAGCTGCTAGATTCGATCCAACTAAGCTGTTATTAATTATATTATATTATTATATTAATGTGGCTTTATGGCCCATAGTCTGAGACATTTCTGTGTATATTGCACCCTAACCATATTTCAGTCGATCTGTTTCCCCCTCTGCCACACTCATTTCACTGGTAATAACAGTCCAGTTGGAGTATAAGCTGGGTCAGTGCTGTGTGTGGGAGGAATGGGTTGTGCTGTGAAGAGCTCTGGATTGGATGCAGGGGGTTACAGAATATTGGTGAGTCAATAAAACCCAGAATACACTGAGATAAGACTGGTCTCTCGTTGGGGTTTTTAAGGCTGCTAATTAGCTTTGTTTGCAGTAAGGGTGACCGCAAATAAATGGTTCGGTATGTACCTTGGTTTTGGGGTCACGTTTGGTACGTTTCGGTACAGAGAAGGGGAAACAAAACTTAACTAACTAAAATATTCACATTTTTTTTTAGAAATGTAATCATTTAATGGTAGCTCTGTCCTGTTCAGTTACTGTAGCTGTTCAGGTTATGCTGTCGCAAATGACCTGTTTAAAGTGTTTCTACAGACACACAGTTTGACTAACCTGGCTAAACCGACCAGCGTCCTACAGCTGATAGACAACAACTGGTGCACTGCCAAAACCTTCCGTAAAACTCACGCTGTAGAATTTCTGTTCGGTGTGTGTGTGTATTCGACTTTAATAGACTACTTTGAAAGTATCTGTTTGGGTCAAAGGGCAAACTGAACCGAGCCAGTTACATACAGAACTGAACGTCCTCTACTCCTAGTTTTCAAAGCTGAAAAAAGCAGACTTTTCTTTTTCAAATCCAGCAGCATTTCCTTTTATGTCTTAACAATAACATCTACACATAGGGCTGGGTGTCGTTCAAACATTTTCCATCCCGGTTCCTGAACGATTTCAATACTGATTTTTATAGAATTTATTTTACCAAAAAGAAAATACATTATACACTACAGTAAAATTACTCACTTCAAATGAGGAAGCTGTTCACAGACCTGGGTGCAGCTGGACAGACAGTTTTTACTGGAATTTGGTACCAACTAACAAGATATGTTTTGTAGTTATAAACATAGTTTGAGATTTCCTAAAATGGCTGAAGCTCTGCCACACCTGGTCAAACAGGAAGTGCTTTCAGCAATGGTCGTCCCTCCACTGCCAGCAGACCTCAATTTCTGAGAAAATTTGCATAGGAAAATGTTAACCCACCTTGTCTGTTGGACTGAATAAACCCCATTGAAACACATTATCTTTTTTAAATGAAGAATTTATTACAAACCATTATAGACGATGTTACATTTTTTTATTTTTTATTTACATTAGCTGGGATGCCCTGGTCCAGGGGAAATGTGCTAAAAGTTTCTACTGTAGTAACTGATGCACGCTCAGAAAAAGTAGCAGGGCTGCACAATTAATCGAATAATAACCACAATCACAATTTTGGCTTCCCACAATTAAATAAACATGATCATCTATGATAGTGACATTTAAAACGTGTGCTTGGCTCACAGAAAACTCAGCTGCAGCTTTACATTAAAAGCATTTAACTGGCATAACAGAAATCAAATTTTATTTTGAAGTAAGATAGTCACAGGATGTGCAAAGTGTTTGTCATTTAGCTTTACACTTGCCACTATCACTAAACAAAAAATGCGTCTACAAAACAAGAAGAATTCTTTGACAGCAGATCAGTTCGAAATATATCCTTGCTCTGTAATAGTGAAATAATAGTGATCTCAATAGTGTTCAAAATAATTGTAATTATCATTTTGGCCATAATCGTGAAGCCCTAAATAATAGTCAGGTTTACATCCTGTTTTGTATTCACAAATTGAAAATGCACATAAAGACTGCACATAATGGCTATAACTTCTTGGCTGTACTTGTGTGCAGCTCTGTTAACCTGCTGTCTGGAGAACTCTTCATCCTCTGCAGTGATAAAGTACCACTCAAACAGACGCATCACTCACCACTGAAGCAAGCCATACAAGATCACACTAAACTCTTGGATCAGTCTACATTAGTTTCATGTTTTATCTAACCCAGGTTTTCATGCTCATCTGTGATGTGAAAACGTCAGATATTTACACAGGAATATAAATATGAGCGTCCTGCTCATAGTGACGTTATAAAAAATCCCAGTTCACCATGGAGCGTCTCTGCTGACAGAGCTGTCAATCAGCGGTCCGGCAGCAGAGACGCTCCATGGTCTCACCAGACGGCAGCGGAGGATGTCGTACCAGGGCCTGGTTCAAAAGTGGCTCAGCCAACTTCACTGACAGTCAGCAATGGAGCAGAGAACAGAAACCATCACACTGCCCTCTGATCCCTGCACTCTTCTCGGTTTGTAAAGTTTAAATCCTGCCATGCCGTTGCTCCTGCATTGCTCTGTGGACAGTGACACAGATTAAAAGAAAAAGTGCAGTGATTTGGCTGACAAAATGCCTTCTTTACTGATGACTCAAATCATCAACTTTAAGGGGGCAGCATTAAAAGTTACTCTACATTTCTTATCAGTGTCATTCTGTAAACGTCCTCCAGTCAAATAAAGCTGCTGCATTCTGTGGTAGAGTGCACAGTTTGGATACCGATGGCCCCCGGGGAAAGATCCCTAATGATTTTGGTGAAATAAAACAGTGCAACCTCTGGGGTCTGCTAGCAATTTCAGACTTCTGGGTTGACTAAAAGGCTCTGCCTCCAGCCACATCACAAACCAGGTTTACTTCAGAATACACACTGTATGCAGTTGGCAGCGATGGGTAGCATGGGCCAAGAGGCACACATCCCACTTAATTGCAAAAATAGTATTCCAATAGTAGCAGCAGTATCCTAGCATTATTTTTTGTTTGGTTGGTTTTTAATATTAAAATCCTGACTTCTGAGTAATTCAGTAATGACCCCTATATGGTTCTATCCCTGACCTCTAACCCTAGCTTACATCCAATCAGCTGATCATATCTCCCGAAGCCAGCCTGGATAGAAAGCCTTCCTGGAGCTCACATTACACCAGTCCGTTTACCGAGCTGGTAGGGTCAGGCCACCCTAACAGCTCCTCAGTGTTGTACAGACAGACTTCCAATTAGAGCTGTGTGTGTCATGGGTTTCTTCCTATCCATCAGGTTAGCCAAAATGCTCTGAGTACTGCCATAATAGCCGCAGAGTGTGTGCAGAGCTGATGAGGCTCAATAACAGAAATGTGCTGGTGCCACTGCACTAACCTGATGTGTGTTTGGGGTTGCTACAATGTATTGATATTTACTTTACTTGGTTTATTGGGTATGGTCCTGCATTATTCCCCTATGCAAACAACACCTAATCTTGTTTTGTGCTGTTTTTTCCAGATTACGTGTACTTTGAGAACTCCTCCAGCAACCCCTACCTGATCCGCAGAATAGAAGAGCTTAACAAGGTTGGTTGTCTCTCTTTCTTCCTTCAACCTCATATGTTTCTATTAAAAAGTATAATACCTGCTAGTGTTGTGTCGTCCTATTGTATAATAGCCTAACCAGGCTGTGTTTTCTCAGCTCATACACCACAGACAGAAAATTCAGGTTAACCTGCTAGTGTGTTAAAGTCCTATATTGGGATATTCGGTTCCAGCACACGCACCATTTGCCTCTGTCTCTCCTGCACGCTGTTGGTAAACCACGGCTACTGTAATGACAGGACACTGGTACAGGAGCCACTTATATAACAGCAGCAGCAGCAGCATATGACACAGGCTTGTTTCCCAGTCAAAGGATTAAGCTCATTTATGTAACACTCTTACATGGAAGGGCTTGTGCTGAGCACCAGGAGGACCGCATCGTCCTGAGTGCTAATGGCTGCTGAGCACAATGAATGGATAGTAACAGAGAGAGTGGCCAGCTCTCCATCTCCTGGCTGGAATGTGGAGGGAAGCAATGTGTGTCTGTGTGTGTGTGCTGTGTGTGTGTGTGTGTGTGTGTCTGTGTGTGGTCTGTGTTGTCTGTGTGTCTGTTGTGTCTTGTGTTGTCTGTCTGTGTGGGTGTGTGCTGCTCTCTTTCTTCTTATGATCACAGTCAACCCAGGGAGAATGAAACCCCTCATCATCGGTCAAACCTGACTACTACATATCATGGTCTTCATGATAATACCAGTATAAATCTTAATGTCAGTCGCCTGGATAAACAGGGATGATTGCATTAGGAAGGGCAGCAGCATAAAAAGCCTATGCAAAATCAAATCTGATATTGGTGACAGAGGCTACAGAAAGCTGCTGCTGACAGTACAGACAGACTGAAATATAACGTTGTTACCTTACAAATATCTTTAAAGCTGATCTCTGATCTGATCTCACAGGAAATTATATGCTCAAATTCATCCAAAATGTCTTGTTTTACACACAATTCCTGGCAGTTCTTATGTCACTATTGACGGTATTGTACATTTTATCAGTTGTTCTGATAAAAATGTATTTTGAATACAATGTTATTATATCTGATAGAACTGATGGACAAAACTACAAACACAAGAGCTGTGAGGAAGCTCTGCACAGACTTTGCTAGTTGTTGGAACTGTTGATTGTTGATTAGTTAATGCTTGGTATAGGTATGATAGGCAAAACACGATGTGCAGCTTCCATCTGCTCATAATTCAAGTGTTTTTTACATGCAATTTATTTTAGCTCACTTACATAATATACAAAGAATTCATGTAAATGATTGTAGCAGGTCGCGCTACACGCGACCGGTTCCTCAGGCGACCCACAAATAGATCACCAGACGTTCACAGCCGCGACCGTTCTGCACACAACACTTTTATTCTGAGCCGTGCTCAAATGGGCACAACAGTTGGCAGTCTAGTGCTCTCGGCCGTGTTGTCACGGGAGTACTCCTCGTGGCGTCTCCTCTCCGCGGCCAGCAACCTACTGCCAAGGATAAGGGATAAGAGTCCCTTAATTAATATCCAGCAGTGATGGGATCAACTCACCTGGCCGCTCTCTACCAAGCTTCCCACACCCGTCATCCCTGCACTGAGGCGCAAACCACCCACCCCCTACTCCGCCCACCAATGATCACTAGAACCTATTAGACGTGGCTATAATTAACCCTTAGCATAAGCAGGGAATGAAACCAGCAGAGCACTACCCAGGTAGTACCAGTGCTTTATTACGATGCTCACCTGTAACCACTCACTCTCCATTTACAGACAGCCAATGGGAACGTGGAGGCAAAGGTGGTGTGTCTCTTCAGGAGGCGAGACATCTCAGGCAACCTCAACACCCTGGCTGACAGCAATGCAAGTGAGTAGCAACCAGAGACAAACTTCCCCTCAGCTCCTTTGTTGTTCCCGACAGCATGAGAGCAGGTATGATACGGCTCGCTGCCTTTAACGAACCCGCTCCTCATTGTGTTTCACATAAAAGCCTCAAAGCACCTCTTCAGCATTTATGTAGTATACTGCACCAAGGCCTGCTTCTGGGGTTAAAGACCAGCACTTCTGTGTACGGCTCAGTGCTGAATGCTGCTTTGGAAAAGGAATGGTTAAAGCTGCAGTACGTAACTTTTCTAAAAATAACTTTCATATTTGCTGAAACTTCACCTATATCCCGCAGTAAACATGCAGACGATATTCTGTTAAAAATCAGTTCCCCGGCTCCCCTAGTCTCCTAATGGTATTTGTGAGAATCCACCAGACCTGAATGAAAACCAATCAGAGCTGATGAAGATGGAAAGACGCTTTTGGTTGGTGGCTAAAAGATAGTTGATTGTTGAGTCTGATTCATTGGTATCAGCTATCTTTCTTGGCTCCGATTGGTTGTTTTCATATCAGGTTAAACATTTTCTAAATATTGTCTGTATTTTAACAGCCATTTTGAAACGCTATTAATCAAAAGACAATAAAAGCTGGAGCGGGATCACAGCGTCTGGGTTGGGACGATAAACAGTGTCATATGGGTTTGCTGGGGGTGGCAGCAAAGCGTTAGCAGCACCACCGTGCTGAATGTGGTTTTGCATCGCTATGGTCAGGCCAGTTTATTTCTGACACAACCTCATTCTCATATTCTATTAGATGAAAACACTGATAAACCTCTCTGCTCTTACGAGCTTGCCATCTTTTCCCCTCTTCCCCCTTGCTGGTTTAACATCCGGGCACAGGGATGCTGGCTGTGCTGTGACTCTGCAACATCTTAGACGCAACAAATCACAGACGGCGACATTTGTAAAAATAAGCATTTCATACATTTTGCTCAGCTTATCTGGTGGTGGTGGGGGGTGCTGGGTTCACCTGAAGTTTTACATACCATGAATGACACCACTGAATCACGTGACGATCCCACACCCCAGTGGAGTTATTTCTAATAATGACAACGATAATGTTAACAAAACCTTTCAGTATGGGGCCTGCCACCTCTTCACCCCCCCCCACCCCCGTGAGCCCAGCCTCCGTTTTGTGTGTTTAGAGAGCTCAAGGAGGTGGGAGGGTGGAGGTAGTGGGATGGTGCTAATGGCATGCAGACTACTGAAGCCTGATCACATTCACTCATTGCCCCCACCCTGACACCAACACTGGCTCCCCCTCCCCTCCTCCTGGGCTGCACTGCTCTAGACAAAGACATACACACACACACACACACACACACACACACCTCAAAATGGATGCATTAATGCTGTTTTTCTTTCATTGCCTCAGCAGTGCACAGATGCTAAGTGTTTGGTCAGTGGTCATTTGTGGACAAGTCTGAGATAAATACAGTGACTGTTATTTCATCACGTGTCTGCTCTTTTAAAGGGTTTTATTCCTTTTAGAGAGACTGAGACGTCTACCTTACAAACTAGGCACAAAATGAACAGACACATTTATGATGGCGTTTCTTTTATACGTTTTTTTTTTTTTTAATGTATTCTCAATAGCAAATGCACAATTTCACCAATATCTAAGACACATTCTTATAATAACAATGCTTTGGTTATCATTTTCATTTGTATCACCATACACTGACACAATTATTTTGTATAGTTAGATTTTCTGCTTCTTTGCTATATGTAGAAGAAGAAGATCTACTTTATTGATCCCCTACGGGGAAATTGTTTTTTATACACACACTGGCTGAAATGCACACTTCATGCACATGTGGACACCTGCAAAGGGAGAAGATGGTGGAGTGATGTGGGCATAGTCGCCGTTACCCAAGGCTGGTCAG
>NW_023339984.1:811614-818297 GCF_004916995.1 Morone saxatilis | reverse complement strand
GGTAAAGTCCATCGAACAGAAACTAACTCATTCATACACATTCACACACTGATGCTATGCATCAGGAGCAATTTGTCAGAGTGTTGTTGTTGTTAACAATAGTGATGTCAGTTAGATTTGGTTGGAACAGAGCTATGGAATATTAAATCATCCATCTTTGCTCACTACACCTTAGCTGTTCTTACCCTCAGGTGTGCATAAACTACAGGTTGTGAACTTCTTTTTAAGACACAGTTGATATTGGCTAAAAAGTTCAACATCGTGCATTCCTAGTGTGAAAGCTAATCTAGGTAAACAGTTTGTAACTGGTCAATCAACAGTTATATTGACATTTTATAATGAGAGACAGGAAAGTTGCATTCCTAACTTCACTGCTACAAACCCCCGACCTTGTCTGGGTCATTTTTCAAAGTTTAGTGTCAGGTCTGCACCATCATGCAACATGGTGTTGGTGAGTATTTTGGAAATGCTTATGTTATTGAGATACAGAGGGAGGTGTGTGACTGAGCCTGCTCTGGTCTGCTCAGTCTATGTGGCCAGTTGTGATCCTGTAACGGTGATGAAAAAGTGAAGCGGCGCCTTCTCTCTGCTCGTTTGTACTGCTTTATCTGCCTCTCACTGCTCCCCTCCTCTTCCTCCTCCTTCTACGTACACACATCAATTCTTTGTGCAGAACAAAAGGCCCTTGATCTGTCCCCGAGGGCCACGGCACACAACGGGTTAATTCTGACTTGCCTTGTGTCTTTGTTAGGGCGAAGGAAGTGTGTGTCTGTTTGTCTGTAGGAGTGTGTTACTGTTATGCCGTGTGCACTTTAAGTGCCTGTCGCTCCTTCTGTGTGTATGTGGTTTCTGTGTGTGTGTGTGTGGAGGGAGTTGGGGATACA
This sequence comes from Morone saxatilis, assembly GCF_004916995.1. Lineage (NCBI taxonomy): Eukaryota > Metazoa > Chordata > Actinopteri > Moronidae > Morone > Morone saxatilis. The sequence continues at coordinate 817,413 of NW_023339984.1, read as the reverse complement.
TGTTGGGGCGGGGGGAGAGAGAGATGGGCGCCTCAGGTTTGGCACACAGGGTTTCCTACTTTGTCTGGCAGGGACTAGCGGGGGGGGGGTGAGAGGTTAACAGAAAAGGGGTGTGGCTTAAGGTACCGTCCCTCTTGCTCACTATCTCTCTCGCTCTCTCTCCCTTGCCCTCACTGACAGGGTTTCCTGTGGCTGAGTGCAGGGGCGGAGTCCACGGAGATGGAGCGATATAGTCCCTCCCCTCCAGCTTGCAACAAATTACTCACCCGCCTGAAATTAGGAATGCGCAATCTAGTGGCCAAAACACACACACACACACACACACACACACACACACATACATAGAGCTGCCTATGGCTTAATTTTTTTTATACCTCTTACTGGCTGGGAACATGGGTGTCACATGGGTGTGGTAATATGAAACAGGGGCATTGTTTTACAGTAAGTCCATTATTAACTGTGTCTGTGGGCCTGTGCATTGTAGTGGACGGCAAATATCGAACACACAGTTTAAATTCACACATTTTGCACACGTCTTAATTCACTGAATCTCACCATCATACTCTAGACTCCTTTTTACAAACAAGATAATTCAACAAACTTTGAACTGTTATAAAGCGCTTTACAGAGGATTAACAAAATATTAACTGCTGCAATAGAAAGCAATAAAAACAACGTAAGAAATGAGGACAGTAAAAACTCATTACATAAAAGCACATCTATAAACATAATGGCCTGAGGCTTTAGGCTATGTTCAGACAGACAACAAGCCTCCTTATTCATGTTAATAAGACCGCTGCTTTGGCACAGCAGGGGGCCCTGATGTAGAAGTCTCCCTCAAATATATTGAGCTTCGCTGCAAAGGTTGTGTTTAAGATGATAAAATCACTTTAGGTAGTTTTGAAAGTGCCATAGCTATATTTAAAAAAAAAAAAAAAAGAAAAAATCTATAATCAGATTTTCAACCAAAGGCTGTGCGGATGAAATTGGGGAAAAAATCAACCGGTCCTCAAATGTCATAATAATTAACGTTATCACAATTACATGTTCAGGGACTTTTTCTGAGAGCAAGAATGTCTACCTACCCGCTGAATGAACGATTTGTCATCCCACGCAATATATTGCCATATTGCCAAACCCTAACCTGTTGCCGCAAAAGATAAAATGATTGTCACTGTAATAACCTTCCATCCAGAGTTGTAATATCTAATCTCATAGTGTTTCAAACTGTTCAATAAACCTTCAAACTCATTGATCTATTACTCAATCTGGGTTTCGTAGATTACTTTTCGTGTTGTCTCACCTGCACCTGAAGAGTCTGGCAATATGATGCATATCACGATACAGAGGTTACGATTGAATATGTCGTTATACTGTATGCAAGGCAATATATTGTCATTTCTTTTTTTTAACTTACTTTAGGGAAACTCATAGAATAAAGAACATACCATCAAATGCATAAAATCTGAGTTTATTTTTATGCAACCAGAACAGTGGCATCTGTCATATAGTACGCACAGTTCCTGTAACATCAAACATATTTAGCTGTTGGGGTTTTAACACAAAAAATCAATAGTGTTTTTGAGAATCAGCCACTAGTGGGCCTCTCTATGAACACTGGGTAATAACCAAGGCATGGGTTCGCTTAGTGCCTTCATTCAGCCTCTTGTCAATGCAAAAGCTGCAACTGTGAATGTATGTTTTTCTCCCACATATTTAACAAGCCCAGGGATTCATGTTGGGTTCCTGACCCTTAGGTTGCGCATCAGTGTTTTAGAACCTATTGAGATTCTTTGCGTGTCCTCTTGCAGTCTGTAACAGTATGATGCCTGTCATGTCAGAAGCGCTGATGCTGATGCATGTGTGTTGCAGGAGAGTTCGAGGAGGAGTCGAAGCAGCCGACGCTGTCTGAACAACAGAAACACCAGCTCAAACACAGAGAACTCTTCCTGTCTCGACAGTTTGAATCCTTACCTGCTACTCACATACGGTACGTGTTTACTTACAGGAGCAACTGGCATGAGCTCCAGTTTTGTTTGATTCCAGACATCTGCTCTGCGCAGTTAGGACTGAACTGTAGAGTAAATTGTCCTTGTTGCAGCCATTCTCAGCTGTTAAGACAGCAATATTTTTTGTTCCTGCACAGGCCGTCCCTTTGTATTTCCTGTTTAGAAAAGTTGTTGCCTGTCCTGTTTAACTGCTGTTGAATGAATTTTCAGGTGATGCTATAGAGTGATACATAAATATTATTCTAACACCAATTTTAGAACATAAACTAAAAGCTGCACCAGCAATACATGTCCTATTATTCACATTATTACGTTAATATTCTCTGTCAGGTTATCAATAGACATGATAAGAACAACAAATGGACCATAGATATTTTTTTCAGACATGAATTATGGGCAATTCCAAATTTGCCAGAATTTACCCTTCCCGAGTCCCGCCACTTTTTCCCCTTGCTCCAATAACATTTGAGCCAGCGGAGGTGACATACTCTAAAAAGGGGTGGGGCGTAGAGGCGGTCACTTGACTTCTGTTAAACTTGAAAAAAAAAAAGTGGTATTTACTCCTCCTTACAGATTTGTAAATTGGTCCATGTATAGTCTTTAAAACTTTGACATAAGGCTTTTTTGGTCCTTCATCAAACATTTGAAGAGCTTAAAGTAAGTGGTTGTAAGATGTAAAAAAATGTTTTGAAAATGCAAGGCCCATGACCCACTCTACTTCCTGAGCCACAGTGAACATGAGACAGTTGATGAGGCATTTTCTAACAAGCCTGTGGTTTACATTTTAATTTTGAGTGTTCACATCAGTGTCCACTGGTTTCTGCACAAAACGAGAGGAACACCTTATGGTACAATGTAATCTGGTACAGTAGCTCTAATATAATCAATTATCATGTTTGCTTGACACCTTTCAGACGTATTGTCATTTTACTACAGTGTACTATGTTGTTTGGTGTTTTTTGGCAGCATTCAGCATAGTTTTTGCATGGTTCTTATTGGCTGTAGTGTTACAGTATTGTGTGTCTTTTGTATTAAATCTTTATTTTAACCTTTTAAGAGTCTATACATCTTAGACTGAATCCTCCTCTCTGTCTCCCCAGGGGGAAATGTAACGTCACCCTCCTCAATGAAACAGACGTTTTGGCTGGCTACCTGGATAAAGAGGTAGGACACCATCTGTTCAATTGTCATCAGCACATTTATTCTCAGTTTTTAGTCTTCACGTTACAATAGAAAGACGCTGTAAATAAACTGTTGGAGCAGCGTGCGTTTGGCAAGCAGCTGTAATTTTTTTGCTGTGTGTTCTGTCCAGGACTGCTTCTTCTACTCGTTGGTGTTTGACCCTGTCCAGAAGACCCTACTGGCAGACCAGGGCGAGATCCGGGTGGGCTCCAAGTACCAGGCAGAGATCCCTGACAAGCTAGCCGAGGGTGAGTCGGAGATACCAGGCTCACAAATGTTTCTTTCAACCTGTAAAAAGAAACGGTAAAAAGTTTGTGTTCCTAAGCTGAACCCAGTTCCTCCTTGGCTCAGGTGAATCAGACAACCGGGTCCAGGAGAAGCTGGAGACCAAGGTGTGGGACCCCAACAACCAGCTCAAAGACCCTCAGATTGACCAGTTCCTGGTGGTGGCAAGGTAACGTTCCCCCTGCCATCTGTCACCCAGTTGCATCATCACTGCTAGATCCTGTTGCCATGACAACATCTGACAGCTTTTCTAGAGGATATGCATGAATTGGCAACAAGTTGAATAATGTCTCATGGGAAAATAAATGTTATTTCATGGTTGGTACATGTATCATGTGCTGTTTGCAGGAGCTTAAAATAAGATTGTCTTAGTGTTGTGAGACTGAACTCAGCAGAATATCACAGACTGATAATGTGTCCTGGATGTCATTTCAATTTAGGTTGTAGACACATCACACACACAAACACATGCCAAAAATACAGTAGGATGCATTTAACACTAGTTTAGCAATGGAATGATTATACTGCAATAGTGTTTCAAGAAATCTATAGTTCAAGCTCTAAGTTTGCTTTTGGAGGGAATCATCCTGCGGCCCACAAACTGGTCCCTGAGCCAAACACTCCATCTAGTGGTCACATTGCAGCACTACTACATTGCAAAGAGACAGACGGCTGATCAGAATGTGTTTGTTTCAGAGCTGTGGGGACATTTGCTCGGGCGCTGGACTGCAGCAGCTCCATTCGCCAGCCCAGCCTCCATATGAGCGCAGCTGCAGCCTCAAGAGACATCACACTGGTGAGACCATTGACTCTGTTTGTGTGTGTGTGTGTGTTCGTGAGAGAGCAGGACGACGCGAGAGCAGACGAGAGACAGCGAGACAGAGAGAGGAGGAGGACGGAGAGAGCAAGACTTTTACCATAACTTGCCAGACTTCTATTCACGTTAGTTACAGTTCACGTGCAGTTGGAATCCAACCAGGTAACTCTCAAGCTCAGGCGTAACTCCATCGCAAATCTCCTCCTGCTCTGTCTATTCCACCGCCATGGACACAGTGCAGAAAACAACTATGACCCTCGCGCCACAACCATGTCCACCCTGGTGCCTCAGGGGGTCCGGTGCTGTGCCCGTGATGAGAGGAGGAGTGGAGGGCGCCCTCAGAGGCCCATTGCTTTCCGACGGCGAGGGCTCTGACCGCAAATGAAAGGAACTTCAACGACATCCGCCCAAGGACTCTGTAGACGTCGCTTCTCTCTGCGCCCACACTACACAGCTGATACCAGGCATTTCTTATGTATCCTGAAGGTGGAACTTCTTGTCAACTGCTTCCTTTTCCTCCTCCAAGTCCTTGCCCTGGAGAGTCCTACGCCAGTGCCTCGCAGTTCACTACATGAACCGACCACCCGACGGCTAACGCTCCAACAGTTACGCGCTCTGCAGCCAACAAACCATAAACGTCTCTCGCATGGGGTTCTAGATCGCATGATCTCTCGATTTCCTCCACCAAACCCATCCTCACTCTGCTTCTCCATCCAAGAAACCGACTAACGGCGGCAGAGGCCAGACCAGCAAGCCGAAGCAAAGGCGCTGCGGGGGGGTAACAATCGCTACATACGTACGATTACGTGGTCAAAGGCACCCAAAAACGGGAAGCAACCTTCCGCGCAACACTGTTTAGAAATATCACGTTATCCCCTCCGAATAACATCTCTCTCCCTTTCCAACAAGTCCACCTTTTTTGCGAAAGGTAACCCCGTCAAAATCCAAACCTAGTAAACTTAATTCGCTGTGTCCGATTTCCAGGCAGCAAACCCCGAACATGAAACGGCTGGCACCGCAGGCTTTCAGAAAGGAGACTCAGCTCGCCTCGAGCAGAGCCTCCCCACGTACACAGTACACTCCGAAGGAGGCTGCCAGAAACCACAGGACAGACAACTGAGAATCTGACCTGTAAACCACAATCAAAAAATGACCAATCCATGTGAAGGCTATTTTAAGTCTTCTAACCTTCTTCTTCCTTCAAAAACCTTCATCTCTCTCACCGTCCAAAGAATTTAAAATCCACGCCTCCAAAAAAATGAAAAATAAACTGGGACAGCCTAGTGACAACGTATCCACACCAATCACCAAACTAAAAATACTGAAATGCGTGATCATCCTACACCAGAACCACTGACTATTTTCCTTAAGATGTCCCTCCTTCCGTCAGTGGATGTTATTGTTCGCCCAATCTTGCTTGGCTACATGCCCGTCGAATGATCATTTCCCTACTCGTCTCGTTAATCCTGTGTTACTCTCTTGGTTTCCTTTCTGGTCTTCTTTCGC
>NW_023339984.1:800311-811514 GCF_004916995.1 Morone saxatilis | reverse complement strand
ACTGTGACTTTATCTGCTGGGGACACCATTACGTACACAAACCCGAAGTCACAGTTTACTAGCTGAGTACCACAAGCGCAGAAATGGGCCACATGACCTTAACACATTAAACTTTTTGCTCCCCTCAGCCTAACTGACACATGTTGAGCTATCTTAAAGCTGCTCCACTCGTAACTTTAATCTTTAAAGTGAAACAACATGGTTGATTCACCCTCCTGGTTTTCAATTGGTTCACAGGCTGCAGGGGTGCCCTACCCAGCCAACGGGAGGCCGTACACTTCAGGTATGAGGACCACCTCTCAGTCTGTCATCAAGCGGCAGAAGGTCAGCCAGGGGGAGGCACCCAACCCTGTGGTGTTTGTGGCTACAAAGGACACCAGGTACATTTTTCCCATCATTAACACCTACAGCACAGACTGTCTGCTTTTATCGGAACATGTCAAAGTACTCGACTAGAGTGGGCCTTGTTAATGATATTCTGGTGCTCTCTGTCAACCAGGGCTCTGAGGAAACACCTGACCCAGTCGGAGATGCGTCGGGCAGCGCGGAAGCCTCATCTCCTGGTTCGGATCAAGCTGCCGCCACCCCCTCGCTCCCTGGCCATGCCCCTGCTCCCCTCCAGCACCAGCGAACCCATTGTCCTGGAGGACTGAAGGGGGAGGGACACAGGGGTTCTTTCAACAGGACACGGGGGGGTTGGGTGGGAGTTGGGGAGGGTCTGTGCTCAGGCCATCGACTTAACAGGCAGCACAGTACGCCATACCAGTAGTCTTTTATTTTCCCTCTTTTCAGTGTCATTTTTCTTTAGTCCTCTGTTACTTCCCAAATGTTGTGTCCAACACACACACACACACCACACACACACACAACACACACACACACACACACACACACACACACAAACAAACACTCAGATGACCGTACATTTCATATTAAACACACACAGCATCAGCACTCACACAACGCCTTGGGCTTTGTAGTATTTTATTCCAGATCCTGAATTATTTTGCTCCTCTTTTTCAATGCCGCCTGTTTTTAAATGTGTAATTTAAATCAAGATCCTGAAACAATGGTGATAAAGCACACTTTGTTTTTCCTCCATGTCTCTATCTTTGTGTAAATATATGCATCATTTAAGGGGCGAAACCCACAGTATGGAAGAAGAATGAGGGGGCAGGGAAGTGGAAACGGGAGACTGTGCAGGACAGCTGTAGCCGGCTGAAGGTCTAATCTGATTTGGAGATTTCACTCATACACTCCTTTACTCCATTCCAGCGGAGGGGAAAGTGTGGCTGTAGCTCACTGACTGTACACAGGTTCATTGGTCAAGCTGAGAACAAGTGTTGACAGAGCTGGTCTCCCATCATCAGCCTGTTACAGGGGTTAATAAATCCTGACAGCTCAAGTCCTTCCCATCTGCACTTTTTTAACATCTTCCATCTTATGGAAATCCCTCAGTGTCGAAAATAGCAAGTGAGCACAAAACAACTTTAGCAGTGTGAAAGTTAACAGTTTGCAGAGACAGGTATGAAAGTACAGAAAGAAACTTGAGTTTTGACAGGTTTTATCACTCATACAAAATCAAAAGCGCAAGCCTGTTAGACCATGCCTTTTGAAGTAGTATGATCAGTCTTAGGGCAGCAAACAACCATTGGTTTCATTCTAAATTAATCTGCCAATCTTAATTTATTTGAAAATTGCAGTTGACCCTTCCTAAACCCCGCCCTTTTTTGCTCTGTGCTCCAATAACCGTTTCTCTTTATGTACTTATTTATGCTATATGCTAAGATAATATGTTGAAAAGAGAACCACATTTTGAAGACGGTTAAAAGATAAAAGCGACAGTCACATTTTAATTAGCTAATGTTAGCAAAATGCAAGTTAACTAGATCATCAATCGTTAGCTAGCTAGTTACATCTGATAGCTAATGTTAGTGAAATGCTAGCTTACTAGCTAGCTAATTTACATCAATCATTAGTTAGCTAGCATTTCACTAACATTAGCTAGCTTACTTACGATGTGAATATATATATCTCGCTTTTATCTTTTAAACATCTTCAAATTGTGGTTGTCTTTTCAACATAAGCGAGCCTAGCACATAGCATATCTAAGAAAAGGAAAGGAAGAAGTTGACTGAGGCTTGCCCATCTCTTATTGGAGCACAAAGCAAAAAGGGGTGGGACTTGGGAAAGGGTCAATTCTCCAAAGCTCAAGGGGACTCCTTCAAATTGCTTGTTTTGACCAACCAATTGCTAAAGCCTGTCTGTTTGTAGAGCTCTACTTAAGTTAGTTTTGTACTCACTTGATAGTTTTGTTATTAATAGCCCTTCATACCGTCTCCACCTTTGCATCACAGTAGTCATTTTCTAAGAAACTGAACGAGGGTTGTTGTTGCAGTCGAGCTGCATTTTGTTTTTCGTCTCCCGTCACTTGATTGCCGAGGTTTTATAGCCACTTTTAGCTGGTTTGAAGAGACCCTGGCTCCTGTACTCTTGACTTCACCCCAAGACGTTTGAACAGGCAGTCTGGAATCAAAGGGGAGAGGATCATTGCTGAAGTCATCATTGGAGTCTGTAGGTTTACAGTGTAGCAGGGATCATGTAGTGTTTGAGTTAATTCAAATGATTGTGGTTACCATGGAGTTGCACAAGTTACTGTGTGACTTCCCATGACAAGAGAACACATTTGGCTTTGAGGTACTATGTTTGAGTCTGCAAAAGTCCAAAATGAAGCCATAATGTGCAAAAAAAAAAAAAAGGTGGACGTCCATTGTGAGTGGACACTTTTAACCCCGAAGTAATGTTTAGACTAAGGCCACAGCATTTCTGACAATGTACGGTTTGGTTGGTTAGAGTGAAACTGACAGAATTATGTTACTGGTCAGTTGATAAAAGTCTGTTAATAAAGAAACAATGTGTAAATGTACAGAAGGCAATTAGGGCCAAACATTAAGTTCTGAAATTAATGTTAAAAATTAAAAAAAGAGTCTGAGATTAAAGTCATGCCTTTTCTCCCAGTATTGATTCATTCAGAATTTATATGGCCTTAATCCTCTTCTGTAAATGTGGAACAGAAGTGATGTTTTTGATTGTGATTAGGTATGAAGACGATGTGAAAGGAATCTTCAGCTGTCTCAACTTTTGCTTTGTTTACTTTAGTTCCCGCCTGTTTGTACCGTTATGAAAGGGTGTGTACTAAAAGTAAGTTGTTAATTGGATAATTATAATTCCTCTGTATCCCACAGCCTGTGGGTGGCCACAGCAGTGAGTGCTTACACTGGTTTTATAAGCAAGTTTGGTCCCAATGTGGGCTTTGTAATATTTCTCAAAAAAAAAAGAAATTGAAGTGTTCAGTTTGTAGCAAATACTAATCTGTGTAAAGAAAAGTGGAAAACTGGCATATTTTAAACTTTTTTACATCTAAAGTGTGTAATTCTGCTCCAGTACTGTGGAGATGGCTCTAATAGGCTACTGTACATGTGAAACATTGCTCTCCTTCATAGGGATGGGTGGGGTGGTCATTTGAACCGAGGCGACATTCAAAAGGGACGGGGTGCTGATTTTTGTATGATGGAGAGACAAACATGCTACAGTTGAAACTTTTTTCTCAAGTGTTTTTTATTCCAGTGTCTCTGTATCCTTTAATGTATCTTGATAAGAAAAGAAATAAAGATTTTTTTTTTCTTTGTGGTCAGTCACAGGCTCTTTCTCGACTGTGTTCACCAGATTGCTACCATAGACCAGTGGCTTCAAACTTTTTTCAGACGTACCCCGCCACTCCTGTCAGATGAACTTGAGTACCTACATCAACACCACCGGTCATTCTGTCAAACTGAATTTATTTAACACATAGACAATATAAAAGTGGCTATGATTAGAATATTTTCATACAGTCAGCGTTTTGGTTTCTTTAACTTTTTTGTACTAAAAGTTGCACAAGCTGGTTTTAACCATTTACTCTAACTTTTTCAACTATTTATCCATTACTCATTGCTGTTTCAATCATTTATCTGCCTTTTTGCTATTTCTACTGTTCATCCAATTCAAGAATAAAGAAGTCCAAAAATTCTAAATGAAACTTGACAGAACTTTGCGAGGTAAAAAAGTAGGTTCTTAATACAACTCAATTAGCAAGATCCACTGATTGAAAATGGAAAAACAATATAGGAATCCATTTTCAGATATAAATACTAAATATAATTAAATATAAATACTCTATGGGCACTGCAAATGAACCCTTGCTCTCTGGGCTTGATTGAAAAAAGCCTTAAACAAAGATTAGACCAAAGCTAAAGGAAATATTTGTCTATTTGTACTCAGCTGTGGCCCTATCAGACGGCTTTTAATTAGAAGGTTTGTTTGAACTACTTCCGACTGAGGTGTTAATTTCGACAAATCTGTAAGGAAGCTGACGAACTCGCTTTTAAGGATGTTGATTGGGCCCTGAGATAAACATCCGCTAGCCGATAGCAAACTGGGCTCTTTCACTATAAACAACAGTAAAAAAAAAAAAAAAAAAGTTTAGTATCACAAAGTCTTTATAATCACTTATCAGACATATCGTTTTCTCCGTCACATTGGCGGAAATGGGCTTCCACATTAACGAACGTGGGCGTGATTGGCCGCTCGCGACGCAGAGCTCCAACACACCTGACGCTGATTTGGGCTCGAGGGCGGGAGGCGGCATCCGGTTAAAAGGCCCCTCTGAGTTAGTCGGTTGTGGCTCCTTAAGCAAGCAGGTCCACCGGGGTCAGCGCCATTCTACCGACACACGGCTCTACCACAGCTACCTCACTGCAGTGGACGCTTGTTCTGCCGGAGCTCACCACGAACCGCTCTCCGTCCCTTTGCAACCATGTTTGAGGTAAGTCCAGGAGTAAACCATTGCAATCCAATGTGAGCGCTTACTGCTTCTCAATTTTATCTTTTAAAGCTGCAGTAGTTAACTTTATAAACTTCCCCAACGTGTTGGGGAAACTTTCACTATATCCTGAAAGTAGTACATGAGACACTCTGAAAACCAGGGTTCTCTGGCACTTTCTAGTGCTTCTAGTGACACTGGAAAGAATCCACTGGGCCTGGACAAGAACATCCAATCAGAGCCTAGACAGTAGTTTGGTCTCATTACCAGGTCAAGTACTGGGGCTGGGAATGAGTCTGCAATCAACTCAAGCCTCCAACCCAAAGTGTCGTTCCATCTTTCCCGGCTCTGGCTGGTGTCTGCAGTGTGGACAGTGTGGTTGATGATGAAAGCTGCCACCACATAGATCAGCTAGTAGCAAACTTTGTCAGCAGAAAAATGGCTTGGTTGGACTAATCTTTATAAAATGACTTATTTAACTCGCACAGCAAGCTGTGGCTCATATCAGTGACAAGCCATTAAACTCTGAAAACAGCCACAGAGCATGTGTGCTACTAAGATATGCCTTTAAGCACTTAACAGTTTGAACAGATTACAGGTTGTTCAATAGTTCCAGGATCACAGTACTGGAGCCCAGGTCCAGTCCCAGGTGGCTTTCTTAAAGGAAACCTAGCTGTTGGCTAATGGAGGCCCCTGAGTGAGTTAGTCTGTAGCAAAGACTATTTTGCATAGTTATAAATAATTTTGTAATCACTGGCAGATTTTTGCAAATATGACCCACTGCATTGTGGGATTGCTTAGCAGAAGGTTTTATTCCATTATGTAATCAGGCAGTATGTAGTGTATTTGACATGCTTGCTTTGGAATAACACACAGTTCTGGCAGTCTCACAGGAGCTGAATGCTTTAGTAGCATAAACTCACTGAGCTCAGTACGACAGACTTCAGCTCTTCACACTGAAAAAGAAACAAACTTTATTATCCATGCTCAACTATATAATTATTTTTTACAGACCAGCAGGGATGATCTGTTCCTGCCTTCCTACCAAGATGAGGAGATGGTGGACAACCTGCTGTCCAGTGAGGAGTCAGATGTAGATGGTGGCGATGGAGGACACTCCCTGGCCAAGGCCCTCCTCCCCCTGGTAGAGTCCTCCTCCCCGCCCCTCATCCCCTGGGTGTGCTCCACGCGCTACAAGACGGAGCTCTGCACCAGTACTCCGTATGGGTTTCTGAAGTATTGGGGCTGCCAGTTTGCACGGCTAGGAGTATGTTCTTCCGTCACAAAAGTAAAACGGAGTGTGTGTCGCAGCTATCCAAACGAGGTACTGTAATGGCAGCCGCTGCCTGTTTGTCCACAACGCCACCGAGCAGCGCCCCGCCCTGCGCCGACGCAGGAACGTCCCCTGCCGCACATTCCGCTCCTTTGGAGTCTGTCCCTTCGGCACCCGCTGCAACTTCCTGCACGTTGAGGATGAAAATGTCACCAGCGGTCCGGAGCCGTCTGAAGATGGCGAAGAGAAGACTCCGCCTGTCCCCAGCCCCCAGCTCCAACCACACACCAAAGAGTGGAAGCCACGCGGGGCCCTGTGCCGCACCTTTAGCTCCTTTGGTTTCTGCCTGTACGGTACACGCTGCCGCTTCCAGCACGGCCTCCCCAGCAAGATCAAAACATCCGACCAGACCCAAGGAGGGTCCTTCTACCTTCAGCTCGCCCCTGGCAGCTCAGGCTTACCCTCCCCCACCTCCCCCTTCACAGCCACCTCTCCTAACTCTTCAACATCCTCTTCTCCTCCGTCGGCCTCCCCTCTGGCAACCCCTCCTGCAGAGGCCACGGCCCACAATGCCTTCACCTTCTCCAGCCAGCACCTGAGTGACCTGCTGCTGCCGCTGGCCCTCCACCTGCAGCAGCTGGAGAGCAGCAAGGCCCAGGAGATCTGGGACAACAGAGCACTCTGACTGGGTCATAGTTAGAACCAGCATCAGCACTCAACACCACAGCTCCGTTAATCTACTGTTTTTAAGTAATTTTTTTTTTTTTTATTGAAGTTGTCTGACTTGAGAGCTTGTGTCAGCAGGTCAAGCAGGCCTTGAACTGGTCAGTTGTAGACCAAGCAGTCTATAAGGCCTCTAGTTCCTGACAGGTGGTCAGTGGTCTCCTGAAACACTACAGGTGTAGCTATGATTGTAATTTAATTTTTTAACTATTGTAAATACTTTATTATTCAACTGAGTAAATGAAATGTCTGACTGTGTCATGAATAAACCAATTTTAATCTCTAACCTTATGTCGTGGTTTTGTGTGAGAAGGACTGATAAGAGGCCCTTGGTTCAATTATAGGAAATCTTAAACACAGCATATAGAAAAGTGTTCTAATGTTCAGAATCTGGAGGCCAGTGGACATCACACAATTTCTAACATATTTCACTTCCTGGGTGAGGTTCAGTAGAACAGTAACCAGTGTGGAAGTTACAGCAACTCTACTGTAGAACTCCGGTTTGGCTCAAAGCTACTTGATGTAAGAAGGTCAATACTCTGTGAGGATGTACATGATATGGAAATATAATCCCAAATGCTACTCAACTTTAAAGTGCCCACTTGACACATGAAACACTTTGTGGCACAGTACAGGAATATCAGCTTTGGGTTTTCTATACCATGGCCATCATTCCCACCTGCCTTCCAGAGTCCAGTACAGGTGGGGTTATTGCATGCAACAACTTCTGACCATTTAAAACCACATCAATCACAAGTGACCTGATAATCCATTCTGGAGAAGCAATGGTAAAATAAAATGTTTTCAGTTAACTGCACAAAGAGTGGCAGCAAAACACATTGTATTTACTTAGTTCAACTACACTCATTTGTATACTGAGTTATCAGCAACCTACTGCTCAATATACTTCACTCCCCCCCAGCACTTTCCTAACATCCCTCTATTCAGGCGCCTGATTAACCAATCGGTGGCTCCCGATGCTCTTCGATCGACCAATCACTGGCCTTCACCTCGTGGCGCGTCACTAGTATACGGAAAATGTCAACATGTAGCGCTAGCATAGTCAAGGTAGCTCGATTTAAACCGGATATTGGGACTTTTGTCAAATTCATTCACTTAAATTAAGAAACGTTTTTAAACCCATTTAAATGTTACATTTTACATCTATGGTATTATTTTGCCAACTTAAAGACTCCTCATAGTACAGTTAATATTAATCATTAATGCGACCGGCAGGCTATTAAAAAAGGGACAGAAAGGGCTCTCCGGCCTTATTTTGAAGGGTTCAACGGATGTCTTCCTTTCTCATGCCTGGAACTTGACACTGTTAATGGAGCGCCTAGTGTGCAGAGTAGCTACGCCGATGTAAACTCTCCTGCTGACTGATGATACTGAACCTTCGGCCGTTTGAGCTAAGAAGGTAAAGTCTACTTTAAGTATTCCACATTTGAGTTGCATTCTGTCTGCCGTTCTTAGACAGCTTGCTGTAAGCCTCGTAGCTAGCTAACTTTACAACCCGTAACTGAAAGGCTCAGGCTATGAACGTGATGTGGTTGCTTCACACTGTTTTTCTTTTATCTAAATAATACAGTACCGTACTTTTATACAGCGATCAATGGTGGTTGTCTTTGCGTCAGATTAACTTTAATAATTGTCACTTTTGTTGTTTTAAGTTGTTTGTTCCAGCTGGTAGACGGAACCCAGATTTCATTTTGTTAGCATTCTGGGCAGCGAGTCCGCGTATTCAGAAAGAATCGTGTACCAAATCCCATTGAAAAATGTGGCAGTTTGAACATTCCTGGCATATTGTCACTAATACGTAGCGGATGCACCGGAAGTCAAGACCTGCAACGAATTTAATATGTGTTATTATGCATTCGGGTTATATCTGACCCACCAAGCCCGACTCAGTTTTAATAAAATCTTCTAAATCTGAGCTTTGAAACGCCAGCTGCTGCCAGTTGTTGTACGGTGCCCCCAACCTTCTGAAATCCACTGGTCGCAGTTGTTAACGTACGGTGCTTTGGTCCATGAGCATGGCGGACCGGGAGGAGCGCCGCTTCGCCGAGGTTTCCCGGGAGTCTGTCAAACTCATGGCCGAGAGTGCAGGCGTGGACCTCGGCGACGATGTGGCCGCGCTGCTGGCGGAGGACGTGTGTTACCGGCTCAGGGAGGCAACGCAGGTCAGTGCTGCAGGCTGCATGGACGGGTGGCTTTAATTCCACACATCCTCACTCATCCCGTTTAGACACAAAAGTCTGCAGTCACCTTGTTTCATACTCAATGATTAATTTTGGCGTATGGCTTTAAAGGATAAGCTTTATTATTATATTTGTATATTATACATATACATCATTATTGCTGAGTGGATATGGAATATATAGTAGTGCAGTATTGAAGGTGTGCTGTTTGGACCCGCACAGAGCAGCTCTCAGTTTATGAGACACGCCAAGAGGAGGAAGCTGATGGTGGAGGACTTCAACAGAGCTCTGCGCTGGAGCAACGTGGAGGTGAGGATGTTGTCGTCTGTCTGTACGGTCAGTGTGACGCACTACAGAGGTCACTGCCTTCAGCTTCTTATCCTCCCTGTGTTCTTCAGGCCGTCTGTGGCTATGGGGCCCAGGATGCGCTGCCTTTCCGTTCAGTGAAAGAAGGAGAGCTTTTCTTCGTCGAGGACCGGGACATCAACCTGGTGGAGTTGGCTCTGGCCACCAACATTCCCAAGGGCTGTGCTGAGACCATGGTGCGAGGTATGACCCACCGCACTAACATAACCCAGACAGAAGTGTGCTTGATGCTGAAAGTTCACAATCCAGGTCTTTCAGTCATTACTAATGAGGGACTAACACTAATGACTAATAATTTCTCCTGTTTTCTTCTCCTGTCAGTGAATGTGTCCTACCTGGATGGGAAAGGCAACCTGGAGCCTCAGGGGACAGGTATTACTCAGCCACATTATGATTAATATCAGCAACGTTTCTTCTCCTCTGTATTTGGGTAAAGAGACAAATATCCCTGTTTATGATAATACACACATCATCCTGCGGCACCTCAACTAACTCCATAGGACGTAAAAATGTTTAACAGTTGACTCCTGTTTATATGTGAACTCTGCCTCTGACTGAGTGAGGGCTTCAGTGTCTGTCTGTTGACCTGTCTCAGTTCCCACAGCAGTGCAGTCTCTGTCAGACGACCTGTTGAAGTACTACCAGCAGATCACACGGGCCATCCTAGGAGAGGACCCCCACCTCATGAAGGTAGACTGCTGATCAGCACAAGCATGTTCTGCAGGGTTAAACAGTGATACTAGTGACATTTTTCTGCTGCGTGTTTCAGGTGGCTCTGCTGGACCTCCAGTCCAACTCCAAGATCGCCGCACTCCTGCCATACTTTGTTTATGTTATCAGTGGGGTACGATACCATTTTTAATTAATTCTTCACTCTTAGAATAGTTTGTTTTTTCTGTAAAAAGTGGAACTGGAAACTGGAAATGTATGCAGTTGTTGACTGTGTGGCTGTCTCTGTCCAGGTGAAGTCAGTGAGCCATGATCTGGAGCAGCTCAACCGGCTTCTCCACATGGTGAAGAGCCTGGTCCAGAACCCCTACCTGTACCTGGGCTCGTATGTGCGCAGCCTGGTCTCCAGCGTCATGTACTGCATCCTGGAGCCGCTGGCCGCCTCCATCAACCCGCTCAATGACCACTGGACCCTCAGAGACTACGCAGCACTGCTCCTCAGCCACATCTTCTGGTGAGCTACTGAAACAGAGACTGTTCATACGGTTCAGATGATATGGGGTCATATTATACAATCGCACACAGGGTTCATTGTGCTTTATATGAAACTCCAAAGAATCTACCAAAAACATTTGTTTTTCAGGCCAACTGACGACAATGATTCAGAGTTTGTTTGAGTGAGTTTCCTATTGACCAACCAGCGTGGCATCAGCCTTTTTTTGACATTTAAGTTGTAACAGCAAATGGATATTTAGACATCCAGCAGACACAGAGCAACATTAACATCCTTTTGGGTCCTGTTTCAGTCCACGTGGTGAAAGTCCAAAGTATTTATTCTCCTTTTATTGTTTTGTTTTTTTCTCTAGGACTCATGGTGATCTGGTGAGTGGTCTCTACCATCAGATCCTGCTGTCGCTCCAGAAGGTTCTGTCTGACCCAGTGAGACCGCTTTGCTCCCACTATGGAGCCGTGGTGGGGCTTCATGCTCTGGGATGGAAGGTACGTTCACTGCTTCCATCTGTTAATCTTGTGTTTCTGTAACAAAGGTTGGGTTGGAAAAATTCAGGGTCCCTGCACCATCCTAGAAAAGCTGGAAAAGCTGGAAATGTA
>NW_023339984.1:786824-800211 GCF_004916995.1 Morone saxatilis | reverse complement strand
CTGGAAAAGCTGGAAATGTAAAGACTAGTTTTCCAGTCATGGAAATTGATTAAAATGACCAAATTTCCTAGAAATGTTAGAATTTTTAGATCTCCTATGTAAACCTAGGTGTGTTTTCTGTTTGAAACTCGACTGTTGGAAGGACAAGCTGTATAACACTTCAAAGTAGGTTTACCAGATGTAAAGTGGAACTGACAGCAGTGATCTTTTCTGCATCAAGTCTATGTGACATTCTTATATCTCCATGCATATACAGCCTGTTAATGATCACATTTCTTGTTGCTGTGATAAATAGATGCACAGTGATGAACAATTTTTTTTCTAGAAGATTAATTCTCTGTCAAATAAAATAAATTCTACTTTATTTGAACTGTTAGGGTCTGTAGCCAAA
Organism: Morone saxatilis; assembly: GCF_004916995.1. Lineage (NCBI taxonomy): Eukaryota > Metazoa > Chordata > Actinopteri > Moronidae > Morone > Morone saxatilis. The sequence continues at coordinate 799,820 of NW_023339984.1, read as the reverse complement.
TGAATGTAGTCAAGTTGCCCAATATTGCAGCTTATATGACTGTTTGTTAGCAACTCCTGGGAAATGTGATGTAAGAAGAGTAGGAAGCCTGAAATTGTCTTTGGCTTCACCACAGTCAACATGGATTACAAATAAGACAACAAGTATGCAATACAGTCCAATAGGTGTATTACAAAAAGTGCCAAATTCCCTCAGAAAATGTTCTACCCAGCTCATGTTATCAGGTGAAAACAAACAACAAACACCAGCATACCTACCAGTAACACTGAGAAAGTGTGTGATTGAGACTTATGACTCCCATTACACAGACAGATTATTGTATCAGTATGTGTGAGACACATTCCCAAATATCATATATTTGTAGATGTTTGTCCTCAAAGTATAGATTTTCACTTTGAATTACTGTCCATTCCTCTATTGTGGGGGAGTCGGGAGGCAGTTTTTACAAGAAGATACACAGGACACAGAATAAATGTTTGCTGAAGGGCCCTGAATGAAACTCAGTTTTTCCTAAAAGTGTAAGTCTAAGTAAAAGTGTAAATGGAAAGGTGTTCTTGTATTAAATATGGCTTTGACTGCTTTGTGCTTCTCTGACCAGAAATGTCTTTGAAGCTGTGAATCCCTAAAACGTTTGTGTTGACAGGCTGTGGAGAGGGTGCTCTTTCCACACCTTCCTGCCTACTGGGCCAACCTCCAGGCTGTGTTGGATGACTACTCTGTGTCCAATGCCCAGGTCAAAGCAGATGGACATAAGGTGTATGGAGCCATCCTGGTCAGTACTGCAGTCCTTACAGTCAGCAACTACAACACTCCTGTTTGGATTTGATTTTTAGGCAAAATCCTCACTGCTAGGTAGTCATCACTTTAGTTTTTGCAAGCACTGACATTTACACCAGTGTTTCTTATAGTATATACAGCATATGCATAGTAAGCATAGCCTGTTCATTATACTACATCATGCTCGTGTGGTTTAAGTTTTATAGGTTTTAAGTACAGTTTAGTTAAATCATTATGCTTTTCTTAGTTTCTCATATATCTAAAATGTTGCAATGTTGGATGTTGATATTAAATGAATTTCCCACATGGCATTGCAGCTGTTTGCAGTCAGTAAGTTCCCCTGTCTGTCCTGCAGGTGGCAGTGGAGCGCCTGCTGAAGATGAAGGCTCTGTCTCTGTCTCAGCCGGCAGAGGGAGGCTCCAGTGGTCAGCCGGGCTCTGTGGCGGGCACTATGGGCTACAGGGTGAGCTCCCCCGGCCTGAGCCCCCCTCCAGAGCCCCTGTCAGAGGCTGCCCTGGGAATCGCCAGCCACCTTCAGGCGGGCGGGGCTGGCTGTCCCTGGGAGGAGTGGACCCCTGTCCCTCTGCCCGCCATGTACTGCGAGCTCTATTCTTTCTTCGGAGACAGCCTGGCCGTCAGGTTCAGTACAGGTCCCGGCTTTGGCAGCTACCCCCCCTGCACCCCGTCCCAGCTCGGGGATGCCAGGAAGGAACCCCCTGGCCTCGCCTCCAACCCTGATACCACCCGAAAGATGCCACAGCTGACTGCCAACCTCAACATCAGCCCCAGGCAGGATGGGAGTCCCCGCACTGATCCACCCCCACCCAGCCTGGCAGCTACCGGACCTGGAAGGTAAACCAGTCTGACCCTCTGTGAAAGCTGAACTGTTGGGTTTGTGTCTGCAGAGCTGAATGTAGCTGACTTCCTTCTCTCCTCCAGGTCCTTGGCTCGCTCCTCCTCCTCCTCTTCCTCCTCCTCTGTGCAGCGCTCCAGATCTTCCTCATCGCGTTCAGGCCAGCGTTCGGCTGGTCTGTCTCGCGACGTTTTCCCCAAAGCCCGCTTCACCTCCCCTCAGACTGGAATCCCGGTGTTCGCCTTTCTCATCGGCGGGCGGCAGATGGGTCGCCGTTGCCAAGGCCGCCGCCCCTTCCAGACCACCTTCGCCCCAACTCCACCTCTTCCTGCCATCCCGCCACGTGCCTACGCTCACAAACTGCCTGTCATCGGCAGGGTGGGCAAACCTGTACGCCGCTGGGCGTGTTCCCATTACTCCCTACATCTGCCGCTCTAGGGAGGAGCTTCAGACTGTAGAGCTACAGACCCATGTTCACATTTTCAGCTTTTATGATATTTCATAGTTCAAGTTGCAAGGATTCAGATTTCTTATCAAGGTGGAGAACAATATTTGGACTGTAGACACTGAGACAACACAAGTCTTTATGGTCAATTCCAACTGATTTAAAGCTGCTATACGTAGTATTTGAAAATGTCTGACTTTGGCACCCTCCAGTGGTGGTATCAAAGAAGACAGTGGTGGACAGCAAAGTCCAGCACCACTCCACCTACGTACACAACCCACTGAAACTGCCCCAGTTTTCACTAGGAGTGATTAATTTTTCTACAAACAAACTTTTTACTACATAAAAACTCAGCATATATGAGCTTTAATATGAAGTGATGCTGGCATGGACCACAACAATAAAATCAGGGTACATGTAGTTTTTTTCATATTTTGGCTTTTGAGCCAGGAGGCAAGTCAATCAAGAAAACATTTTTCACTTTGACATCAGATAGGGCAGCATAATAAATAGATAACTAAATAAATATAATGCAAGCAAAATAAACACATTTGCAAATGTGATAATGGCGTACAGACATGCACTGTGTGAACAGCATGTTTGCGGAGAGACGTTGGTACTAAAAATGCTAATGTTAGCTAGTGTCACCAATAATGGCAGTTTCCTGTATGTGTGCAATGGTGCTGGTGTGCAGCTGGTATACTCTGCATTAAAAACAGTGACACGTAAGAGTACTATTGCATATTTAATTCAGCAAGAAATGGGGCAGTAGTATTTGCACATTGTCACTGAACTTGTGTTTGACTTCAGGTTGTTAGGATCATTATCAAATTAGCCACAGAAGAGAAACTACATAATTATACATTTTGAGTAAAATATTCCTTTATTCCTTTATTCCTTTCTCCATCCACAGCTATGAATGATGCACATCAGAAGGGATTTAGAAGTGGGTATACCCAATGCAGACAGACAATACCCTGCACTACACCACTGCACACGTGTTGTCAAATTGCTTCTGAATGAGAATTATTATATTATTATTAACATTATTATTATGTGTGTTGAAGATGTTTTCTTGATTACATTTATTTGGCCACTGAAACAAGTTGTGAACACAACACTGACCTATTGTCACCTTTTTAAGTTGATATGGTGAATCTGTTAGCATCATTTGGAGTCATGTTCATGTCCACCCAATGAATGGAAGTCCAATATTCACACTGTTGTTGTTGTTTTAGTCTCCTCCAACTCTTTATCTGCTGAATGCTCCACTGTGGCCCCTTTTCCACCAAATTAGTTCTGGTTCTTGACCCAGTTCTGTTTAAGATTCTTAGAACCATGGTGCCATCTAGCAGCCAGTCTGCATTTCCACCAGTTTTGAGTGGAACCACAGTAAGCAGATGCATTATCAACAGAGGGCGCTGTACAATGCACATAGAACTGCAGAATATGACGTGCCAGCTTTTCAGGCTCTGAACCAATTTGCTTTTGGTGAAATGCTCTGAACAGCTCAAAACTAGGTTCTTGAACCGGAATGCAGTCGATTCCCTGTTGGTGGAAAAAGGCCTGTGTGTTCATCAGAGTGTCAGTAACAGGATCCCACACACAAGAGAGACTAGAAATTATGGAGTATGGAGTGATGGGTAGAGTGGTTATTCCTCCCTGACTGAATACCTGCTGAGGACAGTTTATAGGACTGCTGTTTGACATCTTGAACATCTGTTGTTTTCATAGAATAAAAATATCTGTTGTAGTTTTGAAACCTGGCTGGCTTGTATAATTCACAATTGTTTTCTTCTCTGGCTGAGTCCGACCTGCTGTAGCTTTCTAAATATTTAAAGCCTAACTATCCTTCAGTATCTGGTTGCAGTCTGCAGAGAAACAGAGCAGAGAGGACCAACAATGTCCCGGCTCACGTCCTCACTGGCTCTGTTCTGTCAGGTCAACGCGCTCTCCTGCCTGGTCCTCTGCTACTTGCTCTTCGTCGTGCTGGGAGGTGTGGTGTTCATGGCCGTGGAGAAGCCGGTGGAAAGGGAGCTGAGGGCCGAGGTGGAGGAGCTGCTTCGCTCCTTCCTGCAGGAGAACCCGTGTGTGCAGGAGAGCGGGCTGAGGGAGCTGCTGGGGAAGGCTCTGTCCGCTCACCGCAGCGATGTAGCCGTTCTGAAGGCTGACGCTGAGGAGAGGAGCTATGATTTTACATCTTCACTTTATTTTGTCATTGTCACTCTGACCACCATGGGTAAGATGCATTCAATGCAGATATCTTAAACCAGGCTGCAGCTAGTCAATATTTTCATTATTGATCATGATCAATAATAATTTATCAATAATAATTATTGATCTTTTCCCATTTCATTCCATATAATCAACTAAAAATTAGAATCATTGTGTTTTTGTTACCTTACGATGAACAGTTTTAGCTACAGAGGGAGAGGGTCCAGTGTGTAGGGTTTAGTGGCATCCAGCAGTGTACAACACAAGAAACGCCCTAATCTAGAGACAGCATTTGGTTTGTACTTTCTGGGCTACTGTAGAAACATGGTGGTTCAACATGAAACAGAAGAGGATATAAACATCTAATTCTTCGGTAACGAAAACACAATGATTTTTATTTTCAGGTGATCATACACTAATGAAAACATATCTATGGATATTCTATTCCATTTCTGACAGTCATTCAATAATGTTAAACAATGGACCTTTAAGTAAATCTTGCTTATAGTACTCAATATACTACTACTTAAGTTTCAAGGACTGCAGGACTGTTATTAGTGGAGATCTTTCCACAGTATTCCACAGTGGTATTAGATGTAGTCACACTATCATTATTCATTTAATAATGAATTAAGTGTGGATAAGACACACCAATCAGTTTTATTACAATGGAAGTCTGTAGAGTTGTAGATTTAAATAGATCCATTAATCATTTGAGTTTGACTTTTTTTTTTTTTTTAAATCATACCGGTTCTAGCTTCTTAAATGTGAGTGTCTGCTGGTTTTCTCAGCCTACTGGGATAGTAAACTTCATATCTTTAGGTTTTAGACTGTTTGTTGTTACTTTGGGCTCTGGAGCATTGTGGTATAGACTCAACAATGAATCGATCGAGGCCAGAATAGTTCCTGTATTTGTCATACTCCTCCTCAGGTTCAGACTCCTACACCCCCAAATCATATGAGGCCAAGCTCTTCTGCATCTTCTACTGCACCTTGGGGATCCCCCTCACCCTCTTCCTCCTCACCCTCCTCTCCAACATCCTCCTCCCCGTTGTCACACACGCTCCCGTCCACCACCTGTGCACTTACTGGGGTATGCCCTACGCCCGGGCCGCCCTCGTCCACGCCGGCCTCCTCTCTGCACTTGTCATGTCCCTCCTGTTCCTACTCCCCGCCCTTCTGGTCTGCGCTGCAGAGCCAGACTGGAGCTTCCTGGACGCCCTTTTTTTCTGCTTTATTGTCCTGAGCACTGTCGGTCAGGGAGGAGACTCTCTGGGGAGGACCTGGGGCCCAACGGCCAGGGAGACCATAGAACTACTCACCACATGTAAGTAGAAGGATCATGTTTGAGTCGTGCTGCGAGTGTGTAAGAATAATATCTTTATTTATATAGCATCACAACAAAGTTACAGAATGCTTCACAAATAAAGCAAAGAACACATAAAATGGCATAGAAACACATAAAAACAGCACCGAAAAACTTAAACAGGATAAAACAAGAATCAGAGAAGGTGGTGCAATATAAGTATGTTTTGAGCTTTGATTTGAAAGGAGTCACTGACTGCCTCGGGGCTCTTATTTCAAAAGCACTGTCCCCTTTAATGTCCAGCCAAGAGTCTGGAACAGATAAAGGCCCCTGTCAAAGGATCTCAAAGTGTGAGCAGGGTCGTACGGGTATAAAAGATCCGTAATATACTGGAGAGTCAGACCATTTAGGGCCTTGTTAGTAATTAAAATCAATTCTAAAGCATGGAAGCCAGTGTAAAAATGATACATTATATTGATTAAATGTGTTGTTGTGAATTAACTTACATTATAACTGCAACAATATCAGTCTGCAGGGTTCTAAAGTATGTTGCATTAAAAGAGGTTAGACCATATAAACATCTGATGAGACGGTTATAGATCACCATTTTATATAAAGAGGATGTACTTCCATACTTTACAAATCCAGACTGCTAGTGAGAACAAACAGTGGGGTTTATGTCTGACTTTAAAGCTAACTTTAAAAAAATAACTTTTAGTCATATTTGCTGAAACTTTCACTATATCCTGACAGTAGTACCCAAAGTGTCAGCATTTGACGACTAGGGAATGATACTCAACTATCTTTCTCAGCTCTGATTGGTTGTTTTCATTCAGATTATCTGTCTCATGTACTACTGTCGGGATATAGTGAAAGTTTCAGCAAATATGACTAAAAGTTTTTTTTTTTTTTTTTTTAAAGTTACCACGTGCAGCTTTAAGCTGTATATCACAATATTATTATTTCAAATGATGATGTGTAAGGTGTCAGTAACCCGTTAGTTTTTTCATTTTTATTCCATTTTTCATTTTTTTTTAATGGATTGTTTTCATAGCAACTATTTTGACATGAAATAGTAGGGTAAACACCGGTATTACCAATAATAATAATTAAGGTTTGGTTTCATTTAGTGTGGCAGAGCCTTTGTAGTGAACCAATGTGCACAATAGGAGCACCTTGACCCTGTTTGTTGAATAGAACAGAACAATAATGCATCTTTCTCTCTGCACAGGTTACCTACTGGTGGGCCTGGTGGTGATCATTACCTTAAAGGATACTGTCCTGCAAGTTCCCCAGGTCTGCGCGGTGATGAGGCTTTTCTCTGGTCCGCAGTACACTGAGCTGGAAGGCGTCTATCTCAACGAACTGACGATGAGTGATGACAACACTGAGGAAGAGCCCCAGTACTCCCAGTCCATCTGTACCGTCTCCTCCACTCCATTAGAGCTGTTGTCAGGTCGGCCCGCTGACCCCCACCCACGCAGAACCTCTACTCCCGAAACCACCTGACCTTTACAACTGGAAACTGTTCACACCCCTTTAGCTTCTGACATTAAGGTGTTTCAGTATTCAAATACACTACGTCCAATTTGATCAAATTCTGTGGAGTCATATATGCGCCACCAGCCAAGTGAATTGAAATGATTCGCTCTGAATTTAAATGTAAAGCTTAACTGAATTATTTCTCATGTTAATATCCATGTTTAGCTTTCCAACAACATACTGCAGACTGAGGTGGTCAGTTTTTAGGAATATTCAACCACCATCTACTGAAGCGGACCAGTACTCGATGGTAATGCTGATTTTTGTCCACATGAGTAACCCTTACCTTCTCATTGTAAGGTTACCCACCCACGGTCTGGTGAGCAGACCGTACACAACATGACTGTAATAGTGCTGCAGGGGCTTCCTCGCGATTCAAACATTAGATTCTATCGCTCCTAGAAAACAGAAAATAATAAACATAGGAAAACTAGCACCGTTGGTATAAACCACCAAAACTCCACCAATTCAAACAAGAAACAAGGAAAATTGGCGCGCTTCGGAATTCGAATTCGAAATTATTAGTGTCCGCTTGATTTTGGCAAAAAAATGGATCTTAAAGAATTATAGAAAGGCCCTCCGTAATGCCAGGAGGAGCCTATTTTACTCAAGCCCACTTAATAGGAGAAAAATAAGAAAAACCCTAGGTTCCTCTTCAGCACTGTAGGGCCAGGGCTTGACAGGAGAGTCACACAAGCTCTATTGAGCCACCATATCCCCCATAAATTTAAGTAGGCAATGGACTTCATGAACTTTCTTTTTATAATAAAATTATTACTATTAAGAGAGAAAATTTGTCCACCCAAATACCCCTTAATAAAGAGTGGAGGCTCTCCAAAGATAAAGAAACTTTAACTAATGCAACCATCAGATAATATTTAGAATTTTTTTCTGTATTCAAGTCTCATTCCAGTTTAACTCATTAATTTCTTCATCAAAGCCATCAACCTGTCTATTAGACCCCATCCCAAAATAGGCTTGCTTAAAAGAAGTCGTTAACCTTAATTGGCACTTTACTTACTAAAGAATATGACTAATCTTGGTTATATCAGGATATGTAGCACAGTCCTTTAAAAGTAGCTGTAATTAAACCCTCTTTAAAAAGCCCACTCTCGACCCAGGGGTTTTAGCATTAGTATTTAACTATTAGACCCATTCTAACATCCCTTCTCTCTTAGAATTCTAGAAATTAAATAGTCGGCAAACAGGAGTTAATTTTATTTGAGGATTTTCAAGTCAGGAATTTCATTCATTCAACAGCACAATTGCTTCTGACAATGGGACTTGTCTCTGTACTTGTATTATTTAGATCTTAGTGCTGCAATTTGACACCATTGGAACCATAAATTCTTTTACAGAGACTTGAGCATCAAAATTGGCATTAAAGGAACCGCACTAAGCTGGTTTAGGTTCCTAATTATACAGATCGTTCACCAGGTTGTTACATGTTTAAGATGAATGTCAATAAATACTACATAATCAATGGGAGTTCCACAAGTTCTACTTGGACCAAATGCCATTTACTTTTATATATGCTCCCTTTAGGCAAAACACTATTTGAGGGAAAATCCAAACTCCATAACCCTTCCCCATGCTATGGCAAGATGATGCGCAAGTTAATAATTCTATCGATCAAGCCCGATTGAAATTTAATTCAATTAAATCTAAATTTTTTACAAAATTTCAATTCAAATTCAATTCAATTTATTTGTTATAGCCGCCAATTCTAAACAGGGAAGTTACTTTTTTCAAGTGGACAACCTTTTTCCAAATTAGAGCAGTCCTAGGGGGAACCCGAATTTCCTTTTAAACATTTTAACAGGGACCCCAAAAAAACCAGTACCACCAATGAGGGCAAGGCCACTTGGCGGGACAGGCAAGAAAAAAAACGGCCTTTTAACGGCAGAAAACCTTCAGACAGACCTTGGCTCTAGTATCTTAAGACTATCGGGGGGATTTTCCCATTGGTGCACTGACTCCTCTCTGTTCCTCTGCTCTTCTCTTTCTTAAACTCATTTCCATGTCCCATAATGCATTGTTTACTAACTTCCCACTTCTTCCCGGGTTCTTTGTTGCTTTATCCGTCTGCAGTCTCAAGGGATCCTGGAGGAGCCTCTTGCCCCATGGTCCTTGCCTTGGAACTTTAACATTGCTAAAATTTCATGATTAATAATTTTTTTACCTATTATTAAGATTATTAAGTTATTAATTATTGCCTAACAGTTACTGTTGGTCGCTACTTCGCCTGTCCCCTCAAATTCGTTGCTTGCTGACAATCGTCCATTTGTTATTTTTTCAGTGATCGGTTCATCGATCATTTACTATTAATTTGTAAACGTTAAATAGTCCCCCCCCAACTGGTCAAGGCAGATGACCAACCACCTAGAGGCGAAAGATCTGTCCTAGGGTTTCTGCCTGTTAAAAAAGGCAGTTTTGCAGTTTCTTGCCCCCGTCGGCCAAGTGCTGCTCAAGGTGGTTATGTTGGGTCTTCGTTAAATGTTAAAAAGGATTTTTCGGTCTAAGCCTGCTCTATTTGAAAAGTGTCCTGAGATAACTTCTGTTATGAATTTGCGCTATTACAAATAAAATTGTGAAATTGAAAAACTGAGTCACCCCGTTGGTGAAATTTTTTTTCTGAGGGGTATTATGAAAAAAGCGTAAAATAATGTGTAAAAATAACTTTTTTATGCTTCAAATTGCCCCAAAACCCTCCTTAGTAAGTTCAATGTTTGTTCTGGTAAAACCCTGCCTATTGCCAATGCTAGTGAAAAACAGCTTAATACTAAGACAACACTGAAAATAGCCTTAAGGAATGAGGAAAAACACTCAAAAAAGAATTCTGGTTTAAGGACTGAAGTATTGAGAGTTCAGAAAACTCCCACAAGTTCACATGGTGACAAACTTTATAGACCTCACGACAAATTCCACAAAAAAAAGAGACAAAAACCCCAGGAACTTGTACTGTAAAAAAAACCACCCAAATGGACTTTCTGGTTGACTCACCTTTTGGCCTCAAATAAAAAAAATTTAAATACTTACTATAACTTACATTCCCACTGAAAACCCTAAGGGTGTTATTTAATAAGAGTTTCACAAATCAATTCATTTCCCCTGATCCTGATTTAACTAACAGTATTAATTCCCAGAAAGTTAACACTTAATTTCCAGATCCACTTTGTTAGAACCAATCTGATAGCATCCAGTCAGGTTGCAGGAAAGAACCATGAAGAACTAATGTTACGTTACTGAGCACCAGTTGGAATAAATTATACAAAGATCATTTAGTTTGTGTATATGTGGTGGTCATACATTTGGTAAAGAGCACATTGGGACTTGAATGCAAAGGCTTTACTGTGTCAGCTGCTGATGAGATGAACATGAACACACTTTTCAAATCAACCTCCTCCAACCTGTAACAATATAACTTAAGATAAAACCAGATACATTGTTTGCTCATTGTCTCTATGGCTTTATATCATGAGCGCAGAGGGAGAATGAAAGTGAAAATATATCACATTAGACTGAATGTCTGTGATTTTGTTAGATAGTTTACAGATACAGTAGTTTTGGGAAATTTGCCTTCGGACAGACTTTTAGATGTATTTGTATAATCATGATCCCATAGGGATCCAGGAATTGAGCGAAACTATAAAGTTTCATAACCCCTGTATGGTGATACGTATCATATGAAGAGATTTTTGCCAATACACAGCCCTATTCATAGGGGAACTTCCTCTTAAAGGTAGGGTTGCGTGACTTTTTTGAGAAAGCAGGGGAGGGTTTTTTATTTTTTCTTCTCATTGAAAATGTCTTTTATTTCAGCCTCATTGTAGTATAATAGTTACATAAATAGCTACATCAGGAAGAAAACTTTCACTTTCCACATACAGAGGACAACAGCTGTCTGGATAATTCACACTACCTTTTGTACTTTTGTGGCATTTTGACTGGTAACGCATGCAACCTAGCACTGACACCTTTTTCACTGTGTCTCTGGTGTTTTATTTCTTCCTGTTAGCCATTGAAAAGGCCTTAAAAAGTTTTTTAATTGAAGTTGCTTAAACAAACAGGTAGCAGGAATGAGACTGACCACAAGGTGTCGTAACTAACTAATGTACAGCTGCAGTCCAGGTCTGAGGGAAGAGGTTGTTTTCCACGTTTGTGCCACGCCACAACAGTGGTTCCCAACCTTTCTGCTCTTAAAGAGCAGAAAGGTTGGGAGGTTTCTCTATCGTTGAGTAAACTGATTTCCCATGCGTTACACATTAATGGGTGCCGTCTTCTGGTTATCATGTTTACATTTAAATCTCCAGATTGACCTCTCACTAATTAGTCAATGCAATAACTGCAGGAGGTTTGTGTAAAATTAGCTTTCCTCATATTTTTTTTTACAATTCTCTGTCTGTATTATATATATTTTTTAACAATCATACATACTTAACAGGCTTCTTTTTTAAAGTCAGTGTTTTCGTCTCCCTGTTGCGTCACCATTGTTCTATTAGCTCTTTGCTTGTTTAAATTACTTTTCTACAGCAGGACAAGCCTATTTATCAGAGAGTGAACGCTCTGTGAATACAGCTTGTGTTCAGGTCTTTACCGTCTTTTTACTTAAGATAAATAAGATAGACTTTATTGATCTCACACTGTTGAAATTCACTCGCTACAGCAGCTCCAGATACAACACAACACAATAGAAATAAAAAATACACATTAAATAAAAATAGAATAGAAAAATCCAAGATCTAATAGAAAAAACAGAATAAGATTAACATGTACACTATATACAGCTTTTTATATACAGATGTGGTTGATAAGGAACATTGCACAGGTCACAGCAGGAGGTAGTGGCATGGTGTAGAAATAAATATAACTGCACAGGGTTAGGCTATGAATAAAGAGTACAGGTATAATGATAATTTGTTTTTATGAATTTTTTTACGTATATATATCCAAGTTTTCTTATACCCCTTTAAAACAATAAGGCCTTGCCACCTCCTGTGTAGCTTTGGCAAGCCCTATGGGTGTCCAGACTCCCAGGTTCGCAACCAGTGCTCTACAGTACGTTGGTGTTAATTTGGTTAAAGATCAGGTTAAAGCTCCTGAATGACTTGTCTCACTGGCAGTAGCTTCATGAGCCTCAGTGTGGTGTGTATAGATAAGAAGGGTGTGGAATATATCTCTGCACATCTGGAGCCTCACACTGTTTGTCCAACCAACAACTCACTGACGGTGCATCAACACAAGCAGTCAGGTTGCAAACAAACGCCCAGGTTCTATCACACATTTTGTTGGAAGAGAATATGAAAGCTATACTTGCTGTAGTCGTCTGTTCAAACATTACCTTTGCAAAGAGGAGATAATTAGCACATTTCAGCTCTGCTAGTTTTCTTTTTTTTCAGTCAGTAACTTTAGTGAGTACAGTGTTCTCAACTTGATGTTGGTAATAGAGCTGAATCCTTCTTTAAAACAGACACTCCTCCTAAAAAAAGAATCAATATCGATGCAAGCAGAACCAGAGTAAGGTTAAGTAAAGTAAGTAAAAACTTATTTATATAGCACCTTTTGACACAGAGATCCAAAGTGCTTTACCAAACAACAATAAATAAACATAACAACACACAAAAAACAACAACATAAATGGCATTGAAAACAAAAAAGGAAGATGGTAAATTAAAAAAGAGACACGACAGATGAAAAAACAAACCAAGGATTATCTATAATAAGGCCTGCCTGGTTAGAGGGGTGGGTTTTGAGCAGAGATATTGCCTTTTTTATCCCACACTTCTTCTTTCACTACCCATAATGCAACTTGACTGTTGGGAGATGTGGGTATGCTATGCTAGTAGCAGCTAGTAGCCT
>NW_023339984.1:778586-786724 GCF_004916995.1 Morone saxatilis | reverse complement strand
TTTGATTGTTGAGTCTCATGTCAAGTCTTTTAAATACGGTCCAAGTTTTGGGTCTCGTGGCCTTGAAGCTTTTGGGATCTGAAAAGCTGCGGTTGAAAAATTAAAGAAATGAGTCAAACCTGAAATAATTCTGGTTTTTTAGTCAATTTTTGCTAAACAAATAGGGGGATGCCAATTTCACCCCTTTCAGATTCGGCTACTGCTGAGGAGGAGAAAGAGAAACCTGTGGATAGGCACAAACATATCTAAATTGTTAAGTGAAACGAAAAGACATTCTTAATAATTAACTTTTTCAATTAATTACTTTTTCAATTCAATTTTCAATAAAATATTAAAAATTGAAGGGATGTCTGTATAATAAGCATTGAAAAATATTTGTTCAGTCAAGTTTCTCAGGCCAGTCTATCACAATTCTTTTTCAACACCAAATCCTAACACACATCTTAAATAAAAAAAGATGTATTAATGCTAAAACATTGAAACATACCTCCAAAACATTTCAAATCACTCAAATTCCCCATGAATTAAAAAACCCAACTCTTTTTTTCAAATGCATTTAAATTCTGTACAGTACAAGATTTTTAATCTCCCCAAAGTGTTTTTCATTTGACTCATTTTTCTTTTAAAGGGGAACTTTTTCAGAAGCTTTTAATAAACCCGGTTTAGAAAAATCATTTGGATGGTTAAAAGGGCCCTTTATCCGGTTGGAAAATGGTGAACCCCCCCCCACCCCCCTTCCCAAGGCGGACCCCCAGGCGGGAAAACCAACCTTTGGCAAACTTTGGTGGGATACCGTCCCGGTAAAATTTGGAAAATAGGAAGTAACGCCGAAGGAACGGAGCTGGAGGAGACGAGCGAGAAAGACGAACTGGGCTTTACGGCAGATTCCCCAACATAAACGCACACGCCGCCCTCAATACGGTTAGTGTATAAAATGTTATTAACCCACCTCGGTAGATAATTGCCCCACACGAAAAAGTTGGCCCCGGCGTAAAAGAAGGCAAACATCACAGGCAGCGGTAGAAAGGGGAGGAGGTTGCCTGCAAAGTGAGGTTTTTTTTATGAGTGTTGTGAAATTTACCCACCGTCCCAGACTGTAAGGGGGAGGCTCGTTGAGGAAACATGTTGATGCACAAAAATGAAAGAACCCAGCGAAAGAAAATGGCCTAAGAGTTGACCAAGCTTTCCCCCTTTAAGTTGAACTTGACTTTATTCATAAAAAAAAATGTAAGCCCCAAAGGCCAAAAAAAGTTAAAATTGGGCAAATCCGTTTTGCTTTTAATTTCTGATTAAACTGTAAATTGGCTTTTAATCAATGTCTGCTGTTTTGGGACAAGGTAATCTAAAATCAATTTGCTTTAAGTGGAAGAAAACTGAGTAAATTAAGTGTTTTTTCATGCTTAAATTGTTGGAAGTAATACATTTAAATGGTTTAAGGCAATCTATTTCCTCAAACAATTTGAGTTGAACTAATTCATCTAAGTGTTCTTGTGACCACAAACATATACATTTTGAGTTGTAGTCGGAAAGCAGGAAATGGTGGAATATCAGTTGTTATGTTGATGATGTGTTTTCAGCTGAGTCACTGCTGAGTGTCTTCATTGTCCTCCTCTTGCTCCAGTTAGCGGTTTATAGCGCTGTGCTCCGTCAGAGACACAGAGATGACGGATGGTCATGACAACCTTGTGATGTCTGGTCACCAGACACATGAGCCTCCTCGGACCTGCCAAACACCGTGTCAAATACCATGACCAACTGCTGTACCAGAACCACCTCTGAGAGACAAAGACCAGTTGCCTCAAGGAAAGCGAACTGTTGTTGACTCACACAATTGTTGGACTCACAGCGACCCACAACAATACAGCCTTCTGCTATTACTACCACTACTGTAAAGCTAATTTTCAAGTTGCAGTAAACAATATTTTTCTGTGTACTTTTTATATCAAATATTTTTATGAATAATGTGAAAAGTATAACTTTTAGCTTATTGTTAAAGTTCCAGTGTGTGGGCTTGAGTGGTATCTAGCAGTGTAGTTGCAAAACACAACCCCCTCGCTTCACCCTGTGGGTGGAGGAGAAACTAAGGTGGTCACAAAACACTCAAAAAACCCCCCTATCAAGAGCCAGTGTTTGGTTTGTCCATTCTATAGAAACATAGCTGGCTAACATGGCGAATTCCATGAAAAGTGACCCACAGAACATCAAAGCAGCTCATTCTAAGGTTACAAAAACACAATAATTCTTATTTTCAGGTGATTATACACTAAGGAAAACATACCTATGAATATTACCGTATATTCCATTTCTAACAACAGATCCTCCTAAATGTTACACACTGTCCAGAACCCCATAGCAACTGCCAAAAATGCTGTAGAAGCCTTCAACCACCCAAAGCGTCAACTCAACTTCTATAACCACAGCAAAGTATATAATAATGGAGAATGTTATTATTTGTATATGAAATGGCATATGGTGCTATTGTATATAATGGTCTGAAAGTCTGTTCAAAGGTCATACATGAGACTGTTGCATCATGGTTGCATGGAGACCTCAACGTTCTGTGACCTTATTAATATTGTGGCGCTGCTCTCGCTGCTCTTGCTGTGCTTCTGATGGACAGCTCACAGGTGTTTGGCTTAACCAGGCTATATTTACACAGGTCACAGATAGAACTGTAGGGCGTGCTACAGGCAGGGGTCTGATTACAAGACCATTGGTAAATCTCAAATACGTGTTTGTCCATTCTGAGAAAGACACCGGTTGTCTCAAGTTAATTTTGAATTTGAGTCTCAGGTGTTGTGAGCTGAAAATAATTGCAATTTGCAGTGGTACCTACTATATGTTTGACAATAGTGGTCGTGTTGCTGCTGTTCCACTGTTCTACTTCTAATGGTACATAAAAATATCTTTCAGTAACCACAGTAAAAAAAGTGTCCTTAGCCTCAGGTGGCACTGAAATAGGTATCCTCTGATAGTTTTCTGGCTAAACGTTTGTACCACTTTTCAGCATCTTCTTTTTTTAAAAAGAGAACGTAAATAAAATATTGATGTTCTCCTTCCAACCATGTTTATTAGTTAGTTACATTACATTTATTTAGCTGATGCTTTATCCAAGACAATCTTAAAGTAGGTGTATTCATGTGGATGCAAAAATCCACTATGTACAATCCATTTCATCAAATGCAGGTAAATGTAGCAATTCAGCATGAAAGGTATTAAGTCAGATGTGAACTTCTCTGAATGGTAAAGTCACTGAGAGGTAGAAGTATTAGTAGTTATGTAATGTAAAGGGAAAGGTCTGGCCTATAATTGTCAATATTGACCATATTGGTCAGAATATACACTCAATTACTATGCAGTGCCCTCAACTCCAAAACAGGATGCACACCAACTGGTGGCTGCCTGCAGACAGGAAGTGAATTGTTTAGAAATGACTTCACCTCTTAGTTACCACCATGATCCCCTCCCCAACTCTATTTAACCCTGAACAGACTTTTAAAAAATGATGCTAAAAACAAAGCAGCTCTGTAGTCCCTGAAAAGCTGACGTTGTGGAAGGACTTTGCTTCACTGGTATGTATGTAATTTAGTGTTATGTCTATTAGGCATTATATCCCTATGTGCAGTGAAAACCCCTGTTTAATGTGACACAATCCATTCATTTCTAAATTAAGAGCTGTCACTAAACCACAGGAACCAGGAAATGCAATTCCAAGAATAGTTTCTCAGATAAACAGAATCCCACCATGATGGAGCGCTGGCAAAACACCAACTTTGAAAAACTGCTATTCCCACATGTGGAGACTCCCCTCTGCTCTTCCTTCTTTCTTGCTTTATTTTTACCCACCCGAATGCAGCTGTTTCCAAGTGGGCCTGCAGAGTGAACTGCTGGGATACATGGAGGATGGAGGGGGACACTGATAGGGAGGTTCAGTCCTGTAAAAGAAACAACCAGAGACTGTCCTGGGAGCAGGATGAATCACTTAGCACTGGGAGATTAGGACAGCATGTACTTGGATCAGACCATGTGAGACTGCAAATATGTGGAGCTGATGTCTTTTTATGGTCCAATCAGTGTTTCCCTCTGCTGTAATAGCCGTAATAATTATACAATTACTGAAGCCCCTAATGTCATTATTGGATGCAATGAGACATGCTAAAAAATCTTTGAGACACGTTGGTCACATAAAGAGCACATAAATATGTCTTTTTTTTTTTTTTAAGGCTCACTTACCAAGGCCTGAAAATGTGTCTTTCTGTCCTTTTATTTGGTACCTTCAGATTCTTAAAAAAAAGCAATCTCTTTTGGCAAGAGGACAGTTTTGACTTTATTTAAAGCTCCCCTCCTCTGTGTTTTTTTCCTGTGTGATGTTTGCACATACATTATTCTGCACAGTAAAGAGTTCGACGCTAGAAGGATGTTTTCACATTCATCTGCGGTTTGAAAGGGGAAACCTTCTCTGTGTGTACTCATTGAAAATCTGATTTTAAGGGGCCAGACCTATGAGCACGATTTTTGGCATCACAAATAATTTAGTCCAGTATAGGAGTAGGAGTAGATGCCTTTTTTAAGATTTTAATGTGGAAATTTTCCTTTTTTTTTGAAGAAAAAATATATCAGATACACAATATTGTTTCAATCAGACTATTGTATATATGTCTTAATATGTGTCTGGAGGGGATCTTAAAAAACCCCATCATCATTCATCTATTTATTGTTTGCTGATTCCAGTCAAGCAGTGTCATGTGACTTGACATTCATACAGTGTATTTGTATACTACTGCCACTGTGGAAATGAATGATCATTGTGCTGTGTGATAGTATCAGCATACATAGTAAGAAAAGCAGGGGACCCATACAGCTTCCTTGTGCAAATCCAAAACAAAAGCCATACATGTCATGTATTATTACCAAGACTAATGTAAACATTCCTCCCTGTGATGTACTGAATGCTTTAAACTCGATAAGAACACATTCATAGACTGACTTGAATTTCAAGACTGTGTAAAAGAATACTGTGTAAAACGCTGAGGTTAAATTTAAAGCTCCAGACCCCAAAAAAGTTACTCAATCAGTGCTAATGCTTACTCCAGAGCCCTAATACTTAGCATCCTTCGTTCCTAAAGCTATGTGAATGTGATCATCACTTCCATTTGATTCTGAATATGAATTGTGAATTAACCTCAATTTTCCAGTGTCTCAAAATGTTGTATATCATATGAATATGTGTCCTCCTTTTATGTAGTTTTTTGATTAAAGATTTTAAAACTGCACTGATCAATATTTTTATATTAATAATGGATCAAATGACTATGTGTAATGTGAAAGGCTCTTATTTGCTAACATACAGACTATTACCACCAAACTCAGAGAGTTCCCTTAGCTTATAGTCTTTATGGTCTTTAAGCTAATTGTTTTGGTTTTCGACTTTACTGTTAGGGTTCAGTCCCATTGCTCTCCTCAGAGTAATTTTTAATTTTAGCGAATATCTCTAAAAATCCACTGTACACTACCTGCTCAGCAATCAGCAGACAGGAGTTGGTGGAGACCATCAAACTATATAAAGATGGACGACAGCTCTTCAAAAGTGCCCTTGCCCCAAATGGCCCAAAAAAATCAATTAATGCAGCTTAAAAGATAGTCACTGCGTAATATTTAAACTTTGCTATCAAAAACTGTGTGTCTTTCTAATACATGTAAAATGACCTTTTTTTCTGGGCTCCAGTTAGTGAACTCATTAGCTTAGATCCTTTTGCTTGCAGCCTTTTGCGAGGAAGTACACATCAGTGAATCAGAGGACAGCCTAGTTATGTAATTCTATAAATACACTTTACATATTTGGAAAACATAATAATGAAGTTGTATTGAATCAAAAGATCAGTGTTTGATATGAAACCTTTAAATCAACTTGTATCATTCAGGTTGTGAACACGGTGTTTACTGTGTGTGTGTTTTTGGTGGCTACATTATATTCCCAGCTGCTCTATGTGTCAGCGACAGATTATAAATAGACCCAGGACTAAACTGAAAAAGTCCCTCCAGCTGAGGGGGACTCATGACAGGGGGGAACTTTCCCTGACAGGCTTACAGGTAATTTCTATTTTGTACTCAGTCCTTGATAATATCCCTAAACACAGCGTCATGGGAACTCACTAATCACTGTTTGGCTCGTCTGAGGACTGTTTGTCTTGTGTTAGACAAGTCATCTGCGACAGTTTGATTCAGGCAGGGAGAAATTGTTTGCATTGCAGCTAATATGTCTTAGATATACCTAGTAACCTAGTCCTAATGAAAAATCTAGGGACATACAAAAGCCAGTGGCTCTCAGCTTAGTAACCAGACTGAATATTATGGCATTTTACCTCCAGTGACATTAGGCTGTATCTATTTTAGCTGTAGTTTTTCCTCCCCTAAATGCTTATAGTGACTACTTTTTTCAATATTAACCAATGACATGCCGTGTGTTTTAAGGGCACACTCTGCTATCTGAACTATAATTATTAGTTGATTGGATATGTGAGAACAGACTTGTTTTGAATGTAGCAAAAACCAAAATGTTTAGGGCAAGACATGCCACTAATAATGATAATCAGCTATGGCTGCCACTCAAAGGCTTGGATATTGAAAAGGCTCGAGAGGCAGATTTGCTTGTTTGATTCTGCAAAGGGCAGCTGTCATGGGAGAAACATTCAAAATATTGTTAAGAAAATAGGTTGTGAAATACCTCTAGACACAAGCACTAGTTTTATCTCACCTTAATTACTGCTCAGCAGTGTGGTCGAGTGCAGCCGAAAAAGATTTGTCTAAGCTCCAAATAGCCCAGAATAAAGCTGCAAGGCTCGCATTGCCCTGTTCGTTAGGTTTGAGTACGAACAGAGAGCATGCCTGACTCTTATGGCTCAGAGAGGAGACTGTATGCAGTCTAATGAGTTCCTTTAGGAAAATTGGTTATAGTGAACAACCAAATTATCTGTACTCAAAAATAAATTATGCGAGAGACCAACGTACTCACACTACCAGGCAGGCTACTGGGGGTTATCTAGTTAAACAACAACTTAGAACAGATGCAGTGTGTACAGGCTGTTTGAGGGCCAGGGGCTAACAAAATAAAAATGGGACCAGCATGCAGAAAATTGTGATGCATTTAATCACCTTAAATGCATTCAAACGGCTTAGTCTGGACGCTTGAACGCATTGTATTGTGTTTTGTCCACTTTATCATGTTTCCTCTACTGGAAGGACATCCCCACTGAGTCCACCAGTGAGTGTATAGAACAAGTTACCAACTATAATTACTGAAGCACTTAGTAAGGCAAGTTTTTTAAGACTTCTTAAATAAAGACATTAATAATACCCCATTGTTAAGTAACTGGCAGAATAACTACGACAGAATCTAACTGGATGTGTTGCGATGTCTAGATGTTA
This sequence comes from Morone saxatilis, assembly GCF_004916995.1. Taxonomy (NCBI): domain Eukaryota; kingdom Metazoa; phylum Chordata; class Actinopteri; family Moronidae; genus Morone; species Morone saxatilis. The sequence goes on along the minus strand of NW_023339984.1, from coordinate 779,299 downwards.
TATGTTTCTTTTTATATGTATGTTTTGTTATGTGTGGAGAAGAGTATCTTCTACCTCAGTGGCAGCTAATGGGGATCCAAGAATAAATTATATCTGTTACAGAATTACAGTCATTTTGTATTTTACACTTTGGTGGCCGTAGTTTAAGCATCACATATGGACAACATCCCATTCTTCTTATTATGAGTTATCATGCAGAACATGAAGTCACTGTAGGTGTGACCATCTCGGCTGTGTCAAGGCAGCCACAATAAACTAGTGAAACAGGAAATATTGACCCTCAAGTGTAAAAATTGTCAAATTATACATTTTTGTATTTAAGTTATTAAATTAAGTTTTAAATAAACACAACTTTGATAATCAATTTCCAGTTTCATCAGGTAAACTGTAATAAAATACTTGTTGGACATTAAAACATTGAGAGAACATTGAGATCCTTGTTTGCATTTTTTGTTTGTTTGTATTATCAAAATTCAAGTTAAATACTAGTTAAGAACATTCATGTACATATTAAAATTCCACTACTTTTAGACCAACCTTTAGTATTTAGTGTGAGATGAGGACTGGACATTGTGTTAGATTTGTTTAAAGAAGCATTTCACCCGTGGAAACATTAATCTTTATTGAAAGTGGGTTATATATGTAGTCGAAATGTAACATAAATTTTGAATTTGGTGCCTATTTGACCGAGAAAAGAGTGTTTGTAGTCTCAC
>NW_023339984.1:770003-778486 GCF_004916995.1 Morone saxatilis | reverse complement strand
TCAGGGGAAAATGAGGGAATGGTGCACGACCATTCAAAAATATGACTGGGTTTCTAACGATACAAAGCTTAATGCAAATGGGTGAAGTGTCCCTTTAATGTGCCATCTCAATGATAAAGAAAATTGCTTTTATTATGCTTTACATAATGTTGTATTGTTTTTCCTTTTGGTTTGGTATATTTGTTAACAGATGAGGGTGCATGTACACATTTTGGACATTTTAGAAATTTGATCTTGAGCCTTCCACCCCTCCCATTATCAGCACTAGAATGAGCCAGAGGAACCTGATTGTTTCACAGATTATCTGTCTCATGTACTACTGTCAAAACACAGTGGGAATTTCAGCAATAATGAGAAAAAAGTTACTTTTACAAAAGTTACCTACTGCAGCTTTAAAACTTTTACCGCAGTTTTAATTTATCTATAAAATTATTTTAACTGCAAATTCTTAGGCTAGTTACAAAACTTTATTTATTTGACATTTTTAATTTATCAAATTTATCTTCCCTAATCATAAAATGTATCTGTGTCTCACAACCTGCATTCAACATAGGCTTTATTTTGAAAGTAAAACTCTTCCGTGTTCCGGTTCTTGTATAGCTTGACGCTGGCTCTTAGTTGAGGCGTGTGTTTGTTTTGTAGCCTGTCTGCGGAGTGGATGCCGGTGAGGAGCGGGTCGGTCGCACACACCGCCGGAGAGGAGCTGTCAGCAACACAGCGTCTGCTTCCCCTGGTGAAGTCCCAGCGGAGGGACACGGTAGCGGGGTTAACACCTTCGTATTAATGCCGGTTTGTCTTTAAGAGAATTATCTGACAACCATGACTTCGGTATGGAAGCGGCTCCAGCGGGTCGGAAAGAAAGCGTCCAAGTTCCAGTTTGCGGCGTCCTTTCAAGAACTGATGATAGAATGCACAAAAAAATGGTAAGTAACTTTTAGAACACTTGGATGTGGGTGTTGCGTTGTATTTGGCAAAGTCATGCTAATGTGTTCTCTCCTAGTGTGAAAGGCACTGACAGCACTGTCGCGTTTGGGAAAAGAATGTGATGCCAAACTCCATTCAGAAATATTAACAATTTTCTTTGTGGCAAAGCCATGTACGCCACAGAGAAGAATGGCCTTTAAGGGATCATTCGGACCCTGTTGCTTACGGCAACTAATATTTCTGTAAATAAAATTGAATTTATTATTGGTTCGCGTGTTATTACATCATTATTATTACTGTACGACACACACAGAAGGGCGGAAGTAAACACTGTAAAAGTTGATGCTTCTGATAAAGAATGCTGGTTCCATTTCAGCCAATTTTCTCTAGCTTTAACGATTTGTCTTGGTTGTCGACTATTCGGCGTACGTGCCATGTGTTTGAATGAAAATTAATCTGTGAATTGTGTTGTTAGAATGCTTATATTATGCAAATAAGCCGACCAAATTAGTCTTTCTTACATCGAAATAAGTGACGCTCCCTCAGAGGGTACGTCCCATTACTTCCGCGTCTGCCTTTTTTACTTGGAGCACGCTGTATGTAGTTGTTACCTTGTGCTGTAGCATCTTCTTGACTATGGCAGTCTGGATTAATGCTAAAGTTATAACCAGGTTGTAGGAAAGAGTGATGATGTCTGACAGAGCAGTGACTATCAGGTAGACAAAGGATGTGGTCATCTCCACCACCATCAGCACCACCAGGGCTGCAGCCAGGATTTCACTACAATGAGGTCATAAACCCTTCAGTGCCACCCCACCCACCAATGCAATTTCTGACTAGTCACCATGGCCGGATGTTAGGGGGCCCAGGACACAACTTTTTGTGCCAGTATTCTTCCACCTAGTACTGCTACGAGCAGTGTTGGGAGTAATGTTTTATTTTGGCAGTAAATAGTAACCACTAATGTAACAAATTACATTTTGAAATTAAATAACAAAAATACAATCACTAAAATGAGCTTCTTACTCATTACTATTGTCTTACCTGAAAATACTTAACATCGTAGAAGACAGCAGACAAATGCAGTGCATCTGAGCATACCCCCTTGATTTTCCCCTTGGATGTGTAAAGAGATCCGGATACAGCGTTGATGGCGGCGCTCTGTTCATTCCTATGACAGCTGCTCACTAAACCACTTCCTGCTGCTAAGGAATTACCTGGATGAATACATACTGACACCAGAGAATTCCCCTGCTCGAGCTGGCTAACTTCCCTCTGTTAACTTGAATAGCGATACATATTTTAATCTCGCAAATCCTCTAGACTTTAAAACGTTATTGGAGTGAATGGATCCAATTCAGAATCTGTCGTTTTGTGGGGGTTGAGACGCTAGAAAATATATATCCACCGTTTTACAGCTGCTTCTTTTACAATGTATTTGGTCAGTGTACATCACGTGATGGAGGCTATTCAGCCCGGCCCCAGCTCCAGCCAAAGCCAACCACAAAACCTATAGGTGACGTCACTACATCCATTTTTATTTATTCAGTCTGTGAGAAAATAACTAGCTATCTAATCTACATCACTCGTTAGTTAGCTAGTTAGCATTTTGCTAAGATTTGTTTAATGATTAATTTGTCTAAGATGCAACTTCTAAATAGACAAGCCTGGCACATAGCATATCCAAGTACAGGAAAGGAAATATTTGACTGAGGTTCTGACCAAGGCTTGCTCAACAGTTATTGGAGGACAGAGGAAAAAGGGGTGGGACTTAGGAAGTTTCAATTTTGTCAAGCAGAGAGCCGCGCTGGCTGTTCTGGGGTGGGGATTATATCAATGACAAATGGTCGCCAGAATAGTTGTGCATGCACTTTAAGTCAATGAGAAGAAGCCATTCAGTGCCAGCTTTTGGTATTAGACTGTTTTTGATACTACAGACCAATACCTAGCCCTGGTCTAAAGAATGTGTTCCATACAAGTGTTTGGTCATGATTAGTCTGGGTTTTCAGTCAGAACATTAAATATGCGTCACTTTGTCATTTTCAGCATGCTCTCAGTCAGATTAAACATCAGGACAGTGACAGAAAACTCTAGGGTTGGAGAAAATAACTCAAAGTATAGGTGAGGGAGTAGATCACAATAATCATTGTTAGTGTTTGAGCTGTTGGTCTGACTGCTGCGGTCTTGGCACTGCAGGAGTTCCTTTAATTCCATTATCATTACTCACGGTGCAGTCAGCATGTGCTTCCAATCCTCCAGCCCTGGCTTGTATAGTGGCCTACCTTCCTGTCACAGTTCTGTTCTTATGAGCAGTATCATACACAACGACCAGTATCAACATGTTCTTCTGTCCCCGCTGGATCCACAGGGTGTTTATCCACACTGTGTGAGACTGTTACACTTTACTTGTTCAGTACCACAGTTATGCTGTCCCCTTAGGCACACAATAATATATGATACAAACATAAAATGTATAAGGCAGTTAAGCAGAGTGTAAATGTAAGATATATAGAACTATGTTATATGTTGTTGTGTATTTTTTTAATGGGGTCTGGTGGGACGTTTGAGGTGAGAGTCTCGAGGGAAATGTTAGCAATGACAAAAATGTAAATATTCAGGGAGAGTTTAAAATTGCTAGTTAAGTAGTAGGTTGTAAAATAATAAATAACAAATATATATTAATACATCCAAATTATGGCATTTTAAGTCACAATTTGTCATAGACATAATTTGATAACATTCTGACCACCTGGGCACCCTGGTTCACATGTCACCTGACATGTTATGTTAACACTATATGATAATTTTTTGTTAAAAAGTAAACATTTTGACTTAGTATCTCATGATTTTGACTATAAAGGACAACATTTTGACAATTTCTGACAATACTGACTCTGTATATGTATATAGTTTTTGTATCTCTGTATAAAAAAAAAGAATATCTGGGAACATGATTTTTACTTAGAAAAACTAAATTTGGACTCAGTATGTAATAATAATCTGTTGAATTTACCATCTCATAAGTCTTACTCAGAAAATGAAAAACATTTAAATTATAGCCTGATTAATAAATTGTCCAGGCTGACATATCATCCAATTATTATCATCAGGTACAGAAAGGCCATAGATATGTCTTGAAACAGTGTCACAATTGTAGGGTGTGTTCACCAGAGAGTAGTGACAAGTTTATTTTTCAACTATAAAATGTACTGGCCATCACATTTCTTGGTTGCAGTTGCACCATAAAAAAATATTGAAACCACACATCACATTTTTTAAACCTTCAATTATCCATATCAATATCAGCCTCGAAAATCAACCAGTCAGGCTGTATTTACCTCCTCATAATATTTAATAATTTTGACTTAGTAAGTCTACATTTTGGTTTATTGTCTTCTGATTATTACTTAGTTTCTTAGTGTCAGAACTTTGATTTAGGCAATGAAAGTTTACAGGGTGTACATGGGGTCTTAAAAAGTCCTAAAAACCAATGAAAAACCCCCTTGAATTTTAGGTCTTAAAATGTATTAAATGAATGAATATGAATTTGACAGCTCTTAATAGATTTATGAAGTTAATGCTATTTAGTAGTGTTAAGCTCCAGCACCTCAGTTAAATCTAACATCGGATGAGTGGTGTTTTTTTCTCTATTTTAAATGTGTTTTGGGGGAAAATTTGTATTGCTGTAATAACTACAAAAGGAAACTGACCCAAAAGCAGTTTTTCTTCAAATCCTCCATACTTTTTTTGACATAATGGTTCTAAAATAGGTCTTAAATTGCATTCATAATGGTCTGAAAACAGTCTTAAATTCAACCTGTTGATCCTCCAGAAACACTGCTTTAGTATTATAATTGTAATCAGTCCTAACTTTTCATGAATTCTTTGTCTTTCTTGGCAGAAATGGGCTTCCATAGTTTTGCAATGGTTGAATTCAATAGAAATGACACCAGAGATCTCTCAGGGCTTAAAGCCAGGTCCAGCCCTTGAAGACCATCTGGCTGTATGTGACTGCTGAAATTGTAAATGTTTGGATTTGAGTGTTTACAGCCTTGGGTTTACAGTGGTTTCAAACCCAGAGCACTTCATTTCACCTTCATTTCTTCGACAGTGTTAACTGGAGCAGCTTCTGGCGAGACTGCGCCTGTACATGTTCACACTTTATACAACATCACGTGACACTCTGAAAGCACTGAACACACAGCTCCAGCCTGAATGCAGATATATCAGTGTGCCATTGCATTGGAGTGTGTGTAAATGGTTTATATGCATTATATTGTGTGACAATAATGATTCTCATAGATGTCAGTGGAAAAGCCTGTAAAACAACATTTAGACCACTCAAACTCACTGCACTGATAACAATATGATAGATATGATCAAATATGTTCTCTTGAAGGATTAGTTCAACAATTTGGGAAATACATTTACTTGCTTTCAATATCAATCTCATGTTAAGTATGGCGCTAGAGTCAGGACATGGATAGCCTAGCTTAGCATAAAGAATGGAAGGAGGGGGAAATAGCTAGCCTCGCTCTGTAAAAAAAACAACACCTGCCAACACCTCAAACTCCTAGGTTCACTTCAGAATTACCGCTCACTTCAGCCTCCTAGGTATAACTGCTGGGACTATTTATTAACAGTGTAACAGCAGTGTATCCATCCGCCCAGTACTTATGTGCAGCTTTATCTCCAGTTGTGAGGAAAGGTTTTGGTTTTGGTCTCTGTTAGAGCTACAACTATACATCGATTATTGGATTAGTTGACTTTTAAATGAATCATCAACTATTTTCGTAATCATTTTGAGACATTATTTAGGAAAAAAATCTCTAATATCAGCTTCTCAAATGTGTATATTTTCTTCTTTCTTTAGTCAGTCAGTAAAATCATGACAGTAAACTGAATGTCTTTGGGTTACTTTGGAAAACACTGATCAACATTTTTCACAATATTCTGACATTTTATGGACGAAACAACTAATTGATTAATCAAGAAAATGATCGACAGATTAATGGATAATGAAAATAATGGTTAGTTGCAGCCTGACAGGCACGATGGTACCAAACCTGGCAACGTCATTGTGACTCCAGGAAGCTTCATACAGACACTGTGCTCGACTATTGCTAATTATTATATAGTTTCAGCACATAACTCCCTCTAAAAAGCACAAATTGTAATTTTTACTTTGGTAAAAAAGAGTTTGTGAGAAATTAATGTAACCGGAATGCATGTATCACCTTGCATTGCGTCAAACGTTGAGCCAGGTTCAGCCAGAGCCTTCTGCATGAGTACCAGCCCTGCCAGTACAGTGGTCTCATTGAAATGAATGAGGCAGCAGTGTGCTTTTGTCTTTAATTAAATTGGCCCAGCTGCAATAAATCCAGTAGTGAGGAAGAGATGTCAGCTAATCAGTCGGTACACACCCACACAGTACTAGAAGGCAGACTAATCATGCAAAATAATTGAAAACACCTACATGGGTGTGTGGGGGCTTTAAAGTTGAGCAACAAGTAAAACTCATGTGGATGTCACAGACAGTATGTTTGTGTTTCATACAGTCTGTGACAAGAATGTGTAAAATGTAGATCAGTTAGCCGAGCTGTGTCACTGAACCGATTAGCAAACTCCACCTACAGTGAAAAACACAGTCTGAGACAGAAGTTACAATCAACAACTTCCCTCACAGAGCTCAAACACTGCTGCACGGTCCACGTTTGATGTGTGTTCTCTGCTGTTCAGAAGTACACTAAAGAGCTAAAAACACTGTAGTACATTAGTAGGTCAGCCAGCAGCACAGGATCATGTCTGTGACAAATGGTGCAGCAGGTGTAGGATTGCTATTAAGCCGCTGTGAAGTTCAGCATGTTAGACGTTGTCTATTTCTGTTCTCCCACTTTCACTCTGACTGTCACAACCATTCTCTCACCAATGCACACGCTGCTTATAAGAGTCACACAACATTAGAAAGAGGCCCAGACTCTGTCCCCACTGCAGTTTGACCAGTAACTGCGTCACTAAAATGACAGCACTAATGTATATATAATATACCTACATACATACACCAATAAACTTTTATTAGACCCATCTCAAACAGTGTGACATTTAGTGAACCTCTATGATTGCTGTTATTGAACACTGTATAGAAAATATCCGGGGAAGTAGTGGAAGTCTCTATTACTGCAATGGTGTCTCCCTACGGTATGCGCACGTTTGAATGCAAGCTGTCCTAAGAAGTGTACAATGTAAAACTAACAGCATATCTTACTAAAAGAAGTACATTAAGATAACTTCATAATTAAAGCCGTTTTTGTAAATTTGTGTAGTATTTTAAGTATTAGTGATATAATTCAAGTTTGTTTTATTGACTAATTTTCTGTAAAATGACTGAAATTAACTATAATCCCTGGGATTTCTAATTTTTTCATGTTTTTATCAGTTAATAAATCATCATATGAACAAGTACGTATTGTTTTTTAAAATGTAAAGATTAGATACACATAGAAGTATGCTATTCTGAATTCTGATTCTGACTATTGCTAACAACTTAATTACAGCAGTAACAATTCAGACCTGCCGTTATTTGTCAAACCATGTAGCAACACCAGGCTAGTAAAGGAGACCTACCTTATGGTAGTTTTTACTAATATAACTGGTCTGTGATGATTAAATGCAACTCTTGATTAATTAAGCTAGCTAGCTAGCTAGCTAGCTAGTACAGTTTTATTACAGAGTACGTCGCTCGAAATATTCGACTCCATGCCATTAGGAGCATTAGGAGGAGCCAGAGGAACCTGTTATTTTCACAGATTGTCTGAGTACTACTGTCAGGCTATAGTGAAAGTTTCAGCAAATATGATAGAAAGTTATTTTTTTTTAAAGTTACCTACTGCAGCTTTAACATGAATATTCCATGACAACGTAGCAAGTTTCCTCTGCTGAGGGTGCTCTGGAAAAATTGTATTTTAAGGATTCCTACCAACCAGTCACAATATAGTGTTTTCTGTGCTCATGGCTTAAATACCTGCAGACCACATACACTAAACAAAATCAGTTTTAGTTCTATTGAAGTGTTTCCTGTTTGGAATCTCCAGCAACTCGTTGGCAGGTCAAACTTCCCCTTCGTTCAACTTGATGCAACTTGTTCAGAAATGGAGAAGTTATTATTCTAGCGTGTTTTATCACATATTTACATCATCACATTATCACTCTGATACAGTGTTTACAGTCTGGGATCGCTCTGATTGATGTTTATTTATTTCCTGCATAAGAAACATCACTTCCTTTATGAGGGCAGAGTGCTGGGAAATCTGATGGAACGGAAACGTGATGTGACCATGTCTTAGTCCAACCTTTTTCCTAAAGAGATCCCTTTTCTCTCATTAACTAACAACCCTCTAACTAAATTACATATTTTATGGATATTTCAAATAATATTGAATACATACAACAATAACAGTAGATAATCACTGATAAACTGTACAATAAACCTAAACAGTGAACAGTTTGTGTAAAAGGTAAGATTTTGATTAATTTTGAGCAGATTATTTCCTGTGAATATT
>NW_023339984.1:757877-769903 GCF_004916995.1 Morone saxatilis | reverse complement strand
TGAATATTCATAAAATATGTCACTTGGTCGTTTGTTGACCACTGGCTTTAAGCTCTTTTGTTTTTCCAGCAGTGTTCAGCCAACAATCTTAGTTATGTTTGGTTGACAACTAGCTGCTGCCCAAAGTCTTCAATTCAATTAAATTCAATTTCATTTTATTTGTATAGCGCCAACATAAACAGAAGTTATCTCAGACACTTTTCAATAGAGCAGTCTAGACAACCTTAAACATATTTACGAGAGGCAACAGTACCACATGAGGCAAGCACCTTGCAACAAAGGCAAAAGAAAAACTGGTCTTTAACTCTCTTCTCACAGATAATGTGGTGAGCTGATGAGATTCAGTCTGAAATCATGTGTGGATCTCGCAATATCTTCAGGGTTTCACAGTGTTTTCACTATCACACAAACACACCAAGTCAGAAGCTGTTTACCCTCCGGAACTCACTCGTTTATCCATCTCTTACCCACAACATCAACAAGATTTTCATTTTCTTCGTGCTTGAGGTCAGGTTATACAACAGATCGTTGTCTTGTTTTTTTGTTGTGACAAGCCATCATTCATTAGAATTTGATTAGATGATAATCATGATCGTGTGTGATTATGGGTTGATGCGCCATAAGACAAATTAGTTAGAGAAAACAGCACAAGAGATGAACAAAATAGGCTAAATCCAATCAAATACAGTACATGTGTTCAATTTCACTTAAAGGGCCATAAAGTGCATCGAAGAGATAAAATTCATCATTGTGCTGGAAAGAAGTGTAGAATTACCACAGTAGGGGTTCAGCTAGTCGGATTGTAAATTATGTTGACATCTTGTCCAACTTTATCCATTTATGGTCCCCAGAGGATGAAACCTTCTGACTTTTGGGATCCCTTGATCCCCCCCTACCTCCATCATGAGGTCCCCTCTAAGCGGCAACCTCTGTTGCTGCAAATGAAGCCAGCACAGAAGTAACAATAACTACAGTTCCTCTAAAAGCCACTTGAGGCTGGCTCCAGCATTGAGTTAATCTCTATAAGGCTCCATATTAAAATGCCCAACAGAACAGCAGAAATAAACGTGTTCACAGCCTGGTACAAAAAATATTTTGGTCTCTATAACTAATGTTCACTTTACGGGGATGATTTTTGCCCATTTTTCAATTAGGCGGGTGCCAGAGCTGACCAGACTGTGCTTCACCACTGCTCGTCATGGAATCTACTTCCATTTTAAATATATACAGTCCATGATCTCAACATCTACTGGATGGATGGCAGCATTCATGTTTACTGCAGGATGAATTGTAATAACTTTGGCGATCCACTCAATTTTTGTCTAGTCTGTTAATATTTTTATTGTGAGCATGTTAGCATGTTGACATTAGCATTTAGCTCAAAGCAATGCTGCAAGTGTTGCCAAAATCAGTCACCACGTGCTCCCTACTTTCTGCCATTTTGAGAGTCTTAGATTTAGGGGCGGCTGTGGCTCAGGAGGTCAGGCAGGTCATCCAAGTGTCCTGTCCAAGATACTGAACCCAAAACTGCTCCTATATGCTCCTATATAGAGATGTAGATGTACCTGTGTGTGTGTGGAATTAATTGGTGTCTGTATGTTACAGTCATGCTGGTACACATTGAGTAGGGATGGAAGATGTTTTTATTACGACGCGTGTGTATATCGGAAAAACTAACATGTTTGTTTGTCCTCTGTTGTGATTGCAGGCAACCAGACAAACTAAGAGTGGTGTGGATCAGGAGGAACAGACGTCACAGCACAAAGGTAACAAAGCAAAGAAGAATGAGACGAGGTTCATTCATTCAAATCAACCAGTTGTGTCTACCAGGCTCCTGGATTAGAAATGGCTTAAATGCTATGAAATACTTTCTGGATTGTGATAGTTCGAGGAGGATAAACTTTCCTTTTGTCTCATTTTTAAAGTGTGATCTGCAGAGGCTTAAATACAGTCCATAGAAACTGTTGAGATTGAATCCCTTGTGACTGTTATCTTCTCTGTCAGCTTCACAGCTGGCAGCCAGGGATTAAAAACCCCTATAGAGGCCTGGTGGTTTGGCAGGTTCCAGAGAGTTTAGACATCACTGTCACACTCTTCAAGGTATGAAGTTAAGATTCTATGTAGTTGCTGCTAGGGTTGCAGCAGTGAGAGTTTTTTTATGGTATGATAAAACAGTTACGTTACACAGTTAATATTATCATCAGTTACATTGACCGGTAAAGGCAAAAATACTTTTTACTTTATTTTAATTTCACAAAATATTATGGCCTATATTTATGACACTTATATGTTCAAAATTGTAGATAGGCAAATATATACAGTATGATAACTGTCAATTTTCTTACGTTATACATGGTAGCAGTATACTGCTGCAACCCTAGCAATGGCTGATGTGAAAATGTGGGATGTGTAAATGTGTAATTTCATTATCTAAACTGCACGAGGTAACTTTTATAAAAAAAAGTTTACAAGAATTTTCTTTAAAAAACAGAAAACATGCGTATATTTGTTGAGTAATGCACAGAAAATCTATAAAAATAAGAAGTAAAAATAAAAACAGAAGGAAGAATATGGGGAAAAGGATGTGAAACTCATGAAACAAGAAAAGACATGCAGCTACATAGATTAAAAAACCCAAGACTATTTTTACTAATATGTTTGCATCAATGCCATGACTTGCTACAAAACTGTGATCTGTCCAGTTCTACCTCTTCCCCCACAAGGCGTTAATTTTAGCTGCCAGCTAGTTGTAGCAGTCAGTGGGTTACAGAAACATTGGGCAAAAATAAAATGTTATTATTGTGTCATCTTTGGCAGTTATTATAGAAACTAGATGTTTTTTTGTATATTACAAGACATCTCAGTCTCTCTCACTCAGTCTCTCTCTTTTTTGGTCATTTTGTTACACACTGTTCTTAAGTCCCCTTCTTTTTATTGCCTTTATTATAGTGACAACTGAAGATAGACAGGAAAGGGGGGGCAGAGAGAGGGGATGACACGCAGCAAAGGGCCGCAGGTCAGATTCGAACCCTGGGCTGCTGCAGCAAGACTTCCAGCCCTCGTTACCATAGGGTTTTCGGCGCAGCCCTTCGGGGGACCCAACTTGAGCTAAACCCGGTTGCACCCTTCTTCTTTTAGGAGTGAGAGGCCAAACCCAGAAAAAATTGTTATTTAAAGCTCAAATAAGGTAAATTTCCTGGGACGTCTGAACATCGGTTTAAGGCAATCAAGTAATTTTTTGTCTGTCAACAGGACCTACCTGGCAGAAGGAGTTTTTGAAGACAAGGACTGGACATTTTGGTCATTGAACAATTGTGGAGTTTCTACTTATTTCTGTGTAATTCTTATGTTGTGATTTATTTAATTTACTATATTAAAGTTAAAGTACTATCATTTTAGGAATCAAAAAAATAAAAAAAAGTGGCATAACGGTATATAATAGGTCAACATCTTAAGTTACAGCTAGGATAAGGCTAGTTGTTTTGTTAATCCATTACAAACTTCAAAGGATTGTGGACTATATGTGGCATTTAACTCCCCCCCCCAACATAACCCAACATATGTAAAGTTAAAACATCAATAAAAATTAAGCTAATGTGGCTAAAACTTAAGCCTAACGGGGATTCATGTTAATTTTAGCTAGCCTAAAGGTTAGCTTTGTGGTTTCAATCCATGTATAACCTGAAAATAAGAATTCAATCATGTTGTTATCTAGCAATGAGCTGGTTTTTTTAATCAAAAGGAGGCATTTGGGTCCTCTTGCTATGGCGGCAGGTTCCGGGCCATGGTTTGAACCACCCATAGTTTCTAACAGTAAAGCTTTAAGAAAACAGACCAAAAACCCAAAAAACCCAACTTTAGGCCTTTGGTTAAGAACTAGGGGCCTATGGACAACTTTACCGGGAACCACCCTAAGGGTTTTCTTCCTAACACAATTTTGGGAAGGGGAGGTGAAGCAAGGAGTATTCAAGGTTGGTAATGAAACCCCCCCCCCCCAACATAGGGGGGGCCCAACCACAACGGAAGTACTTTTGTCGGAAATCCGCATACAATATTTTTTTGTTTCGCCCTTTCGCCGGTCCCCAGAAACGGATTCCGGTGGCCTTTTTTTCGAGGTGTGGAACTGTATTTTTTTCCGAACCCGGGACAAGAACTGGGGTACCAAGATGGGCGAAAAAATCCTAAAAAAAGTAACGCGCGCGAATAAGCCGGAGTCGTCGCTGGGCACGGCGAATGGGCAAAGAATTTTTTCGAAAACCAATGACGTTATTAAGGCCCCGCCTGTCTTAAACCTTTTGACCTTCAAGGCCCCCAACTGTCGCTAGGGAACGGCCGTCTCATAAACCCCCCAAACGACCCAAAACAACGCGGCAGACTACCAGGCTTGGGTTGGCCACCCAAGCGCGTAGACCCTTTATTGCACGGGCTCCCGGTAGGCTTCTTATTTCGGTTTAGAAGGTGTTTTATTGGTGTGGCCGGCGCCACCATAACAGGCCTGCATTCCTGTACTACAGCGTTTTGGGCCGTGTTTACGGAGATTTTTTTCGAAACGACAGCGTATTGGGTGAGGCTGCGTACTCGTGTGGACAGGGCCTAAGTCCTGCAAACTGGTCCTTTAATTGGAAAGCTCAGATGGACAATATATTCTTAGGGAGAACTTGTGTGTCAATTTTGATTTTCTTGTCCTTTGGTTTTATTCATTAGGAGACAAAAGGCCGGAGGAAGGTGTTGGCATCAGCTGATATCAATATGAAGAAGTTTGCCAGTGCCACACCGGGCCAGTATGATGTAACACTGAAGCTCAAACCTCTGTCCGTAAAAGTGGTGGAAGCCACGCTGAAACTGAACTTGTCTTGTATCTTCCTCAAAGAAGGCAAGGCCACGTAAGTCATCAGCCCAACAGCATGTGAATACTATTTACTGAAGGCTGTATAGCTGTATCACAGAATTTAAAGCAGTCATTGATACAAAGGTTGGACCAGTATGGGTTATTGAAGACCAATGCTGATGTTTTTCCTCCTCCCCACAGAGATGAGGACATGCAGAGTTTGGCCAGTCTAATGAGTATGAAACAGAGCGACATTGGAAATCTGGATGACTTTAACGACAGCGATGACGAAGCTGGTGAGGAGAGGAGGGCCAGCTTTGGACAAGCTACTCATGTTTCTGGTAAGACTCGGGGGTGGCATGCACTTGAGGATCACTGGGGTGAATTAACCAAATCAACATGCAGCTGCAGCCTGAGAACAGTAGCTGGCAGATATAATTGCAGTTTATGGGTTATCACACATTTAGTGGGCAAAGTGGACAGCTGGTCTGGGGTCCCTGATCAAAGATCACTGTGTTGCATTTGTAGTTTGATTAATTGCATATTTGTTTGGTAATACTTGATCTATCTATAAGAAAATGCACTGTAGGCGGTCATTAAGGAGAGCAGCGTTGCAGGTGGAGTTCAGTAAAAAAAGGATCAGATTTGTAGCCTGGCTAAAATGACATTTTTCTGTTGTACACCTCCAGCTTTTAAGAAAAACTCAAACCTCAAACCACTTTTTTTTTAACTGATAACCTATGTATATGGATATTTAGTGGTGTTGTTGATTGATTCAAATCTTTTGTGCAGAGTATAGGAATTCTACATATTGTGTTATAAATATTCATAGTAACCTCCCTCTACTGGTTGAATTGCAATTGAATTTCGCTATAAAACCTTTTTAAATTCGCGGAGGAAGGGAGCTAGCATAATTTAGGGGTTTCACACCTACTGTAAATACCATTTTTTTCTGTATTTTAATGCATATATTTTATGTGATGTAAGGTAGGCTCGCTAGGTACATGATATCCTGCCTTGTCAAATGGCCAGATTTTCAATATACTGAAAACCGTAGTAAAAGTAAATATTGTAATGTCATGTTTGTGTTGTGATTCTTTCTTAAGACGATGTCCATGCTAATTTCAACATAACACATAGCTATTAGCGTACCAACACCAGCTCTACCCTGCACATGCTTCCAAACAAATTTATACCAAATAAAGTGTAACATTTAGCAATTTAGCAGCTTACAGACTACAAGGTAAAATTTTTGTTCCTTTTCACGCTTTTTATTTATGTTTGAACTGTTTTTCTCAGACTGCTGCTTCCTATTTTTGTTTCCTGTTCAAAACTCAGTTCCCTTTTCTCTTAACCTTTCTGTCTGCTGTGGCTTTTTCTTTCTATAACAGCTTCTGCCACCAAAGTACATGACCTGGCTTGGAGGCCTGTAATTGAATCAGGCCCCACAGGTAACTTTCTGTTCTCTTCCACCTTCCCTTTCTAAAATCCACTTTTTCATCCTATTCCCCTTTTTACTTCCACTCCTTTGGTCTCACTCATTAGTGATTTCTCAAATGCTACAAAAACTCATTCCCACTTTCATCTGTACATATGTATTCTGTATTTTACTGCTCTTATCTCCCCCTCTATTTATTCTTCTGTTCTCTCAATCTTTCATTTAATCTCCCCCCGTCTTTTCTCCTCACCCTGTCCATCCATTCATCTCATCTCTTATCTCTCAACCAGTAACCTCAGAGATGGATTGGAAAGCGTCCTCTGGCATTTCTTCCACCATCTCGGTTCCATCTCGTCCTCCTCTGAACGAACCCCCAGACCCCTCCGTTCCATCCTTTTTAAGCACGCGACTACCAAGTGCTACCCAGCAGGCTCGGCCCTCCCCCTATGCCTACTCATTGCCAGCCTTTACACGTGCTCACCCTCCTGCACTTCCCAAAATCTTCCAGCCCAGTGCCGGATCAGGTATCTGTCAACAGATATTCCTCACCCTGTGTGGTCTCTTTAGGGTTACATTATTTGGTAGATTTGTCAATTTTAGTAAAGACTTAAATTCATACCACTCTGTATGGTTGCCAGGAATATTACATGCATTTGATAATGATTCCAAGCATCCTGTTGCACCAGTTCTAAGTCCGTATGTTAAAGTGTCCTGGAAAACCTGGGCATTTAGAGACTAGTTTTGCAGTCATGAAAATGTATCAAATATCCTGGAAGTGTTGTTGTGAAAAGTTTTTATATTATTTTAGCGTGTGCTGTGGCCACATCAATATTTCTGTTAGAGGAAAGCTTCAGTCAATAGACCTTTTTCACAGCAGCCATTTTGACATTAAATAGTAGGGTAAACGCAGGGGTTACCAATGATAATCATTAAGGTTATGTTGCTTTAAACAGAGTATGGAAATGGAAAGGCACTGCTACACTAAATGGAACAGAGCCTTTATTAGTTTTAGTGGCCATTAGTATCAACAGTAGTAGCAGTGGTAAAAAAAAAAAGGTCTGGTCGAATAGTCTTTTTCGCCTTCTAACTGAGTGAGAGGATCTGGAAGTATTTGAGTGGCAGCTGTTATAAGAGCTGTTCAAATTCTCTAAATGCTGAGGAAAGGAGCTTCAGTGCTATAAACGACCAACAAAGGAAGCTGATGACCTTCTCAGTTACTGTCCTGTTTTTATCCAATGCCATAACTTGTTAATATACTTCTATGTTTTGAACCTAAGCAAAGGCCGACTGTGAGCACAACTGGTGTAAAATCTACTTGTTATGAAATTGGTGGTCCTGTGTATAGTACTTTGTAACGTGTATAAACATTATTATATTAAAATGACCAAAGTGAAGTTAGTAGCGTTAGCATTGGTTATTCCTCATTTTGGGCTTTGTTATATCGCAGCCTTTAGGAATATCATTGAAATAATTGAATTGTTCTTCAGTCACACATGAAACTTTCACAATGAGTTTTTTTGCCAAGTAGGTTTTCACATAAAGGAATTTGCCTTGGTATATTGGTGCATAACAATAAACACAGGAAAAGGAAAACAAGAAGCATAAATAGACAAATGGGAAATTAACAATAATATATAAATATAATACAAATATATATTTGTATTATTATTATTAAGACAATAATAGACAATATGTACAATATGGCTTTTTTTTTTAAATATAAGATGTACAGTTTGTGCAGGAATGAGTAAAAAATCACAGTATTAAGTATAAAAATATTTGCAATGTGCAGTAGAAGATTATGATATGTAAAGCAGATTAGTATGACTGTAGTCTGTATTCCTTTTTTATTTCAATTCCAACCTTGGCAATGAAGTCATATTTTTCACCGGTTGTCTGCGTGTATACAGCCTACATGAAACAACACAGTAAGAATGCAGAAGTATCCAAAATGCGCTTTTTGTAGTCCATCTTCGCAATGTAGTTTCACCACAGCAGACACACGTCATCAACATCTGTTGCTGCATAATTACGTAGCGTAATTTTGACAATTCGACCTCTGGGTTCCTCTGGTTCCTCCTGGTGCTCCTAATGGCATTTGCAAGAATCCACTGGGCCTGAATGAAATCAATCAAAACAACCAATCAGAACTGAGAAAGATACTTGATTGTCTCATTCCAGGGTCATCAAATATATATGCTGGGAATGAGACAACAATCAACTATCTTCAAGCCACCAACCCAAAGCATCTTGCCATTAGGAGAGCCAGAGGAACCGGGGTTTTTTTACAGATTAATCTTGTCTCATGTACTACTTGTCAAGGAATATAGTGAAATTTCAAATATGACAAAAAGTTACCTACTGCAGCTTTAAGTGTGAAAGCTGACGGAGAAGATGAAGTGTGCAGATTCAGCTGCTTTCATCTACTTTGATCTACTGTAGCAGGGTGGTCATGTAGTTTAGTGAGATGAGTGAGGGATATCACTATCAGGGTTAGAGTTCAGGTCTGGATAAAAGCCTTTAAAGCTGCTGTAATGGTTCTGGATTTTTCAGTGTAACTGTTAAAGATATAGACCTAGGTTCTTAATTAAGTAAGTAGAAGTCCACGTCTTTAAAACACGTGATCTGAGTTATGTAATATGGTATGCATTTTTAATTGATTTTAGGCACCTCCTGCTGTGTTGATAAAGTCCAGATACAACACGGGAATGGATATTATGTCGCTGCCAAGAAATGATCTGACTGCCCTCATTTTTAATCCTCCCCCTTACCCAGGCCTATAATATTTATCATCAGTATGCATTTGCCATTCTTTTTCAATGAATTGTTCCATTAGCATAGCAGCACTCTGATGTCACAGTAAATTCATGTGCAGAAATGCATCTGGCTTCTCTCCACATCCAGACCCCTGTCTGTTTCCAGGCCAGTGTAGTTTAGTAGATTGCTCTGGCAGACTACTGATAGTTTGTTGCTTCCTAATTTAGGATGGGAAAGCTTATGTACATTTTAGCTATACTGTATAGCAATGTTGAATGAAAGGATTTTCTTCTAGACTAATGTTGATTTGACGGCGGTACCAGGATCCAGGACGTGGTTCTTGCTTGATCTTGCTCTTGGAAAGAAAGCAGATACACATATTCACCAAAATGATGAACTCTTCCTTGGAGGCTAAAAAAATGACAAAACCACTGTTAATATTTACGTTTAATTTAGAAAGTGTGTTCATTAAAGTAGGGAAAGACAGATTTAAGTACAAGTTTCCTGTAGTACAGTCCTGATTCTGATGTTGCCAAACCAATATATTATAGATGTCTATTTGTTTGTTTCTGTTCTCTGTTTGCACTTTGGTTGGCTTTTACCATTCTGTGTATTTTAAGTTTCACTCACCATTTTTCCAATTCTTTTGTTTTGTCTTCTCACCCTCCCCTTTCCTCTTTCCTCCTACTTTTCTACCACTTCTTGTCTGTGCTCTATCTGCTATCTTTTTTGTGCCTGTTCCAGCTCCTCGAAGGCCCCATAGCTTCCACAGTGACTCCTCTCCAGCTGAGGGCTTGGAAGCCCTTTCTTTCTCTATCTTCACTCCTTCTAAAGCCCTCTCCACCTCTTCTCTGTCTTCTTCGCCCTCTGATCCGTCTCTCCATCCTCCTCCCACTTCCGGTGATACCTCACAAACAGGTATCACATAATTCAGTTTAAAATTGTGATTGGTTTCTAATTTACATTGAAATAGCTTAAGACCAAATACAATCCATATCTATACAGTACATCTGATACTGTTTATTGGTCTTTGATATGCTGTACAGGCTAATGCTGCATTCACATTCATGGAAAAAGACAGACAGAAGCTCCTACTTCAAGAATACCATTCATTCAACTTTTATCCAATAAATATCTCTAGAAAAGAGATAATTAAACTGGCCCTGTATGACATTATTGGAGAATTTCTTAGCACAGTTCTGACCAATATTGCTATTTAAAGGACCAGTGTGTAGGATTTAGTGGCATCTAGCGGTGGAGTTGCAGATTGCAACCAGCTGATTAACATTTCATTTAACATGAAAAGGTCCTATCTAGAGCCCATGTTTGGTTTGTCCATTCTGGGCTACTGTAGAAACCTGGCGGACTCTGCCAGAAGAGAACAAACTCGTTTGTAGACGAAAACAGCTCATTCTAAGGTGACAAAAACACAATGATTTTTATTTTCAGGTGATTATACACTAATGAAAACATAACTACGAACATTATATTCAATTTAAGCCAATAGATCTTCCTAAATGTTACCCACTGAACCTTAAAATGTTGGTTATTTTTCATCAATTAGTCAGTAGGCATCTGTTGGTGGTTTACATGGTTTTAAACAAAAAACAAAAAAGTAAGCTAACAGGCACAGGTTAATATTAGCTAGCGTTTTTCTACAGAGCAAAACACAATAACTAGCTAGCTAATTTACATAAACTGTTAGTTAGCTAACATTTGGCCAACATTAGCTTACTTATAATATGACTATATATGTCCCTTTTCACTTCACTGTTACAGCTATTGTACTTGTTTACAGTTTACTAACATTGAGGCTCTTTGTTGCAACCTCATCAAAATTGCTATCTTTCAAATCGCAATTTTGATGATTAGTCTTAGTTTGCTTTTGTTCTACCATTTTTCATCACTACCCTCTTTTTCTTTTCTTCTGTTCTTTCCATTTTCATCTCTCAGTTTGTCCCAGTGGCTGGAGAGCACAGAGTGTTCCTTCCTTTGCTTCTGTCCCCTCTTCCTCCTCATCTTCAGCTCCTCTCAGCTCCTTCCCTCCCATACCTCCACCACCTCCCTCTCGCAGACAGCCCAAAGCTCGCCTCACCTCTGTGGGGGAGCCCTGCTCTGCCCTCACCAGGCCCACAAGTCTGCCATCTGCCCCTGAGACAGGTACAGGGACAGGGGGCGACGTTCTATCCTGTCAGAGGCTAGGTCACACCTTTCAGTTCATACACTTGTTACTGCACCTTCACTTGTGTTTCTCCCTTGTTTGTTTTTCCTTCTTCCTCTTTTTCCCAGCTTCCTGGCAGAGTGAATGGAGGCCTCCCAAATCTCAGGCCCCTCTAGCACAGCCTGCCCTCTCTCCTAAGTTTCTGCATCTCTCTGCCAATGATCCCGGACAGCCTGCAGTGCTGCAGAAAAAGCAGAGAATAGAAATGCAATGTAATGCTGCTCTACCTTTACCTAGCTCTAGCCTGACATCCTCTCCCGTCATTCAGCCTCCTCATTGCACTCTTGTGTCCTTTCATTAATTCACTCTGTTGTTCCTCTTCTCCTGCCTAACATGTGATGTACTGATATGTGGCTTTGATTCATACTTACTGATTCAGCATTTCGATGAGCTTAGAGAGAATATATAATTCTACTGCCAGTCCGACATCGCCAAGAGTTTAAAATATTAAGACTTTATATTATTACTCTTCTTAACTGTGCTTAGTAGTTCCTGCTGTAAGCAGCTAGCGTGGATAAAAGGGGAAAAAATCAATATAAACACATTTTATGAACTGATCTGATAAAAAAGCAATCTCCATGACAACTTAAAGGGTAACAATAATATCCCATACTTTTCTTCTTGTCAACAAATCATGCCAAACCAAACAACTAAGTGATCCTACTAATATTGTATTGTGTGTATCCAAAGCCTGATATATGTTATCCTCACTGTTGCATTGGGTGGCATGTTCCTTCATTACCATGAACACACTGCAGCTTATTTTTACTTAGTCGTAGATA
>NW_023339984.1:755858-757847 GCF_004916995.1 Morone saxatilis | reverse complement strand
TATTATTAATTCAGTAGGAACCAACAGGCTTGGAACTAGAAGTGATGGTGAAGTTTAGTTTAGTTAAGCTTATGATAGGGCTACACAATTTATCAGAATATTATCTAATTCACAGTATGGCCAAGTGCAATATCAGCAGAAGCTGAAATGTTTTGATAAAGGTAAAATGTGACACAGCATTACAATGAAGTACTGTAGTGCTGCAGAGATGCTGTGGTCTACAAATCTTATTCTCCATAAGAAAACCCGTTTGCTTGGTACGGACCCCAAAAAATCATCATGGTTTTAATAGTTTTTATCAGTGAAAATAAAAATGTGTGATGCAAAAATTATCACTCCCATTAATTGCTAATCATGTTACTATTGCAATGTTTGTGAAAATAATCGCAATACCACTTTTTTTACAGTGCATATTAATAATAATAGTTCCCAGGTTGCTGTTGTGACTTTTATGGAAAAGTGAATTATTCAGACGCAAGACCGACATGTAAAATTGGCAACATATTTATGTAAAGATCTTACTTGAAGAATCTTCTGCTCACTCCCTGTGTTCTAACTCTCGTCCTTGCTATCTACTGCTTTTTCCCATTTTTACCTCTGGCTCTTTATGTGCTGCTTCTATTGTTCATTTTCCGTGTACTGCACCACCTACTACCTATCTGTTCCTAACACTCCAAGAACTAACACTGAAAATGGCTGCTAAACCGATTTTGAAAAGCATATATAAGTTTCGGGTCATTGATATTCCACCTTCCATTTCCTCTACTTTCCCCTCTTTCATCCCCTTCTTCCCATCATCCCTCTGCCCCACTATGTTTCATTTCTGTCAGCTCCATTCTCTCTGCCCACTGGTCAGTCTTTAGAGCAGGAACCCCATGGAGGGTCTGGATTTGTCCCTTCTTCGAGACCCCAGGTCACCCCTACAGTAGAGACCCCCCCACTTTCTCCTTTAAGTACTGCTCCTGTGCTCTGTGGGCCTGCTCTCCCTCCTCCTCAGCCTCAAACTGCCTTAGCCTCCCCCAGTGACCAAGATGCAGGTACAGAACAGTAACAATGATCCATGTTGTTCCTGCTTCATTAGAATTAGCATCAAAATTGAGTGACTAAACCCCACCAGTTTACAAGCACATGTCTCCGCCTGCTGGTTCTTTTTATTAAAGCAGCTAACACTTGATTCCACACAGGTAAAAGCACACAGTCAAAGTGCTGAGCTGGTGTGGTGGCATATGAATATCTTCTTTTAGGTCATTATTTATAACCTCTTCAATGCTTTTCTTTCATTTTAGAATTCAGAAGACAGTTAAGCACGCTGAGTGAAGAGGATAACCAGTGTACAACCCCCATAAGTGAGTACACAATGCAGTGCAGTAGAATAAGTGAAACCTATATGCAATGACTGCATGGCTAACTTTATATTTCTGTATGTTGTTCAGCCTCTGACCCCAGAGCCACAGCCAGCGGCAGGCCAGAGCTGTCCAGGGCTTCAGAAAGGAAAAGAGATACACATTTTGGAATTGAGGTTGTCAAGGCATCAGCAGGGTAAATATAAAGTCTGCCTTTTATCAGGTTTGGTGTTTTTTAATATTTGGCGTAGCATGGCTGTAATGGAATAACTCACCCTCAGATACTCCAACACTGTTAATGAAGATTCCATCTATTTGTGACGGAATTCAGGGAGTTCTAAGGAAGTAGTTGGTTGAGTTCATCATGAGAAAACTCTATTCACCAATGAAGAACATGTGATAGGGTTGAAAGAGGCTTGAAAAAGTTAGGAGAGGTCATTGTCAAGATTTAAGTACTTAAATAAAATAACAAAGTGCTTCACAACAAAAGCATTTAGGACAATACTAACGATTTGATTCGACTGGGCGCTGCTCTGTGATATCGCGTCTGTGCTCCTGCACGTGGCACGTGGATCGCTTTGCTCGTCAGATTTTGGGGGTGCCCTTGTAGCTCAGGTAGAGCTGGTGCCCCATGTACCAAAGCTGA